>NC_081414.1:798891449-799191449 GCF_030272615.1 Cryptomeria japonica | reverse complement strand
AATGTTATTAAGATTTATGATTATAAATATTTTAGTCAATTATACTATAATACTAGTCTTAATTAATTTATTTTCTAGTTTATTATAATTATTTTATTTTTTATCTAAATAATTGTTAATTAAGATTATTATAATCAAAATAATTAATTATAGCTTTAATTTTATATAATAATGAAATTATAACTAAAACTATAATTATTATTGATTATTATATTTTTTTAATATAAGTATGGTTAAAATAAAAATTAAGATTAGATAATAATTATGATTAGAACTATTTAATAATTAAATTACAATACTAAATAGGCACATACTAACAACTACGTGGCACTTGTTTATATTTGAAGTATTAGTTTTTAATATAGACTAGAAGTTGCACTTTGGTGTGCAATGTATATGCCAAGATATGTGGAGGGTCAATTAGGAAAAATGGGTCTTATTTTTGCATATATTTGTGTAGTACCTGAGGTTAATTGGTAGGCGATTTAGGAAAGGACTTTGTTTGTGTGCAACACAGATCTCAATGGAGAAGCGATAGTTTAAAATTAAATATCCATTCACTTACAAGGATCTAATCATAACTGAAAAAAAATATTTGAATTGATAAGATAACCAAGTTCCATTACCAATAGGCCCATGTTATGTTTTCAATAGGGTGAGAGGGAGAGAGGTTGATAAAGGGATAGAAATAGGGAGAGATGGAGGGGGGAAGAGCAAGAGAGATGCGTAGAAAGACAGAGATAGAGTAGAAGATAAAAATATAGATAGAGATGGAGATGGAGTTAGATAAGGAGGAGATGGAGATGGGGAATTGAGAGATAAGTAGAAACAAAGAGAAAAAGATAGAAAGAAGAATATAGTGATAGAAAGTGATATATACAGGGACAGATATAATGGTAGGATATATATATATATATATATATATAGAGAGAGAGAGAGAGAGAGAGATTGATGGAAGACTAAATATGGAGAAATAGACATAGAGAGGAAAATAAATATAGATAAAGAGGTTTGAAAAGAGGGAGAGGGAGAGGGAGTTTGTGTGTGAGAGAGAGGGAGAGGGGGAGATAGATAGACAATTAGATATACTTATAGAAAAATAGAAAAGAGATAGAGAGATACGGTGAGAAAAATAGGGAGAGATAGAGAGAGATAGTGAGAAAAATAGGGGGAGATAGAGGAGAGATACACATATATTGGAAGATAAAGGGAGAAAGAGATAGAGATAAAGAGATAGATAGGGGGATGAGGAAGGAATGAGAGATGGAGAGAAATAGATAGGAGAGAGGGAAAGGGAGAGAGATGGGTAGAGAGAGGGAGGAAAAGTGAGAGATATACATAGAGCTAAATATAGAAAGATAGAGAGGGATAGGGAAACATATATAGAGATAGGGAGGGATATGGTGAGATAAAGAGAGAGTGGTAAATAAAGATATGGATAGAAAGAGATAGAGAGATTAGATATGTATCAATAGATAGAGAGGGAAATGGAAGGTTATCAATAAAGAGAAATATATATCGACAAATAGGTATACGAAAAGATATAGAAAGATAGAGAGAGAAGGAGCAATAGGGAGATAGAGAGAAATAGAGAGAGAGAGAGAGAGATCATACATCAGTGAGAAAGTGAATAAGAGAGAGAGGTGGAGATAATGATATATAGATAGATAGGGGAGATATATGGAGATAGAGATAGATGGGGAAAGAGTGTGAGAGAAATAAGGTGATGGGGACAAGTAATAGAGAGAATGATTTGGGGAGATGGAGAGAGATACAAAAGGGAGAAGATAGACATAGAGAGAGGTAGGGAGGGAGAAATAGGGAATCTGTTTATATGAGTTGGAGAAATAGGAGTAGAAATATATAAAAAGAGGAAAGATATGGAGAGAGAGAGAGATTTAAAAAGGGAGACAATAAGAGAGGGAATGATAGAGAGACAGATATAGAAAGTGATATGTAGAGAGATGCAGAGAGGGATATTTCTATGATATATGAGACAAAGTTATCCAAGGAGAATGTTTATTTTTTTAATAGATCTTGTGTTGGTTGGAGTGGGTTTTCCTAAGAAGAAGATGAAGCCTCGTGTTGTTTATGTGTTTTTTGGAAGAAGAGTAATGTTAGGGTTACTAATTTTTCCTCAAATAGGAATTGGATAAAGTGAGGAGTCAAAAATCACTTATCGAATCTATCTTTTCTCCTCTACAATGTATATGGTTTTTCCAAACCCGATGAGAAAAAGGCGCTATGGAAAGTGTTAAGGATTAACCTTCAGAATGTTTGAAGGTCTTAGTAGAAGTTCATTTAAATGTTATTTTTGACTTGGATGACAAGGTGGGCGGTTGGGGAGAATGGCCCAATCGCAGGTGGATTTTGCTGAATTTATCAATTTGTCTAGGTTGGTGGACATTGTCCCAAGTAATAGGAAGAACACTTGGATGAACATGAGAGCAGTTTTCTCCAATAATGTAGAAAGATTAGACCATTTATTTATATCTAAGGAATGGTTATATTTTCTCATATTGTTGAGCGTTATTATTAAACCCATTCCAATTTCAGATCACTTTCTTCTTAAAATAAAAATTAAGAAAGATGTGTAGACGGTTAGAAGTCAATTTAAATTTGACAAAATATGGTTTCAATATCCAAATATGGGAGACATTATTGCAAGCTGGTGGGAGGAATCTAGGTAGGAGGAGGGTACAAAGATGTTAATCTTCTACAAGCAATTCAAATTTCTTAAAGAAAAACCTAGGAAATGAAATATGGAAGTCTTCAAGAATATTTTTATGGAGAAGAATAGATTAGAGGAGGAACTACAAGTTTTGAGCGAGTCTGTGATAGTGAATGACATGTCACAAGGTGATTTTTATAAGGAGAAGTCATTGCTTTTGCAGTATGAGTAAATCTTACCAAGAGAAAAATGCTATTGGAAAGCTAATCTAGAGAGACATAACTAAAGGAAGAGGACCAAAATATGAAATTCTTTCACAAATATACAAAAATGAATAGGTGTTGGAACCAAATCTCTCACATAACCAAGGAGGATGGAAAAATTGTGTCTGAGGAAGAGCATATTTGATATGAAGTAATCGCTTTTTTAAAGAAACTATTAGGAGGTGATAGAATGATGGATTGGATTGACAATGAATTCTTAAATGAAATATTTAGTTTGGTCACAGATGAGGATAATCAAATGCTATTGGCTCTGACTACATTGGAGGAAGTGAAATTGATCACTTTCAATCTAAACTTGGACAAGGCTCCTTGCCTAGATGGATTCACCTCTCTTGTCTTTCAGAAGTGCTGAAAATTTATGGGCATAGATGTTTGGGTGTGTTAGGAATTGCATGTAGAAAATATCAATTATATGTAGGTAAATATTAGCACATGAATGAAAACCACAAAAATAATAACAACAAAGAGACAATATTTAACGTGGTTCACCCAATCTCGAGCTACATCCACCAAACAGAGAGCCTAATATCATTATCCAGTAAATCAAAACCGATTACAGCCAGCAATCCCTTGTAACTCAATACCGTTGCAAAATGTAATAAAATTCTCTACAAATAACCCCTAACCCTTAGCCTTTTTATCAAGAATTATGTTGGTTACAAAATTAGAGTTACAACGTGTCAGCCAATAGAAAAATAAAAATCAACTCCTTTATAAAATAATAGGTCTTTATGGCCACGCGAGGCATTGTCCCTTAACCCCACCTTGGGTGTGCTTCCCCCAAACCCCTTGTCGAAAAATATGGTGGAAAACCACATTGATAGAAGTAGGGAAAATTTAACCTTCGAGTTTGATTAGGCTCCATATAGCAATAGGGTGGTCGTGGAGAAATAAAGAAAGAAAGGATTGATCTTCAAAGATCTGAATAGTACAAATATTATTCTTATCCCCATAAAACAAGAGGTACAAAGCTTTGCTAACTTGTGCCCTATCTCTTTATGCAATGTTATTTATAAGATGTTGTCCAAATTTATGTCTAACAACCTAAAAAAAGTCCTTCCTAAGATTATTTCTTTAGAACAGAGTGGATTTGTGCCAAATAGGAACATAGTAGATAACATTATTGTAGTCCATGAGGCGTTACATTCTATAAAGAGTAAAAATTCAAGGAGTATGGTTCTTAAGATGGATATCAAAAATGCTTATGATCATGTTTAATGGGTGTTCCTTATGCTAGTTATGAAGAGATTTAGTTTTGATGATAAATGGCTAAAATGGGTCTATGGATGCTATAATGGAGGAAATTTTCTACCTCAAGGATGATGAATCCTAAAAAATAAATCGACCCTTTGATACCTCACTTAAACTAGTGCTAAGGGTGAGGTAGGAGATGGTAATAAAAAACCCAATAAACTAACTACAATCTGAGGCTCTTAGATGGATCTGCCAAGCCTCTATCTAGAGGATGAGTGCGTAGGTTTGAAACACTAGTGTAGTGTGTTGTTGTCCTATACGGATGAGGTACATAAAACATACAAAAAGTATTGAACATGATTATAATGTAGTAAAGACACAAAGAACAATAAAATCAAGCTAATGAATGTAGAATATGAAATGACTAGGACAAAGTAGAAGGAAAGAGATGAGAAGAACTCACAACTAGTCCAAGGTTGGAGCCTCCCAAAAAATGACTATTCCTTTATGATTATCTACCTGCACGCAAGCAAGAGAGAAAATGTTGGGGGTTATGTTTTAGAGCCTACCTAAGTCAAACTCCTGCTTTGGTGTTTTCACCTCCATGGACAACCTAGATAAATCCATGAGAAAACCAATGATAAAGATGATTGAAAGACAATGCAAAATAAAAGAGTAATACAGCATAAAATGAATGAAAAAGAGAATGAGTAAACTCCTCTTTTTGAAATGCTATGAAAATGGTGTTGTGAGATATTGAAAGAGTTGCAACAATGGTGGTCTTTGTGAGAAAAGCTATGAATATTGTCCAAAGAAATTGCCAAAAACTCCAATCCTGCAAGAAGTGATCTCAAAATGCCAAAAGATCCCAAAAATCACATCAAATGGGAGAAATATAGGCTCTAGACCAAAAAATGACATCGGTGGGTGCATGCAGGGGCATTACCATTCCTTCTAGGTGTAGGCATAACACTCAAACAACCACTTGGCGATTGTTAGATTCATGGGAAACTAGAGTTGGCAAAGTTCTTATTTAAAGCTGACGAAGCGATCCCAATGGACAATAGTACATAGATGGCAGTACACAACCTCCAATGACATGGAGGAAAGGCATAGATGAAAGGCACCATTTGTCATGATGAATTAAACAGGATGCAATTTTGGATATTAGATTTTGCCTCCACTTTAGAGAACATGTCTTTGCTGAGAGATGCAAAGATAAATTAGAAGAATATAAAGAGTTATGACAGGAAGGCATAATTTTGATGATCAAATGAGGTTTCCCCTAGCGAAAGGAAGCTGAGATTTTGAAATAGATATTGTTAACTCATACATTGCAAACATGCTAGCTATAGACTAACATGTTAGATGATAAGATGAAGGATAAATTTAAGATAGATGATAGATTAGATAGCATAATAGAAACAAACCTCACTTGGACGATAGCCCCTTATTATGAAAAGGTATAAGATAAGTTGTCATTGTGATATGACATGCATCGATATGGATAGAAAAGTGTGTTATGCTAGATAGACATACGAATGGGCGATGATATATGCCAGTCTGGGTAACCATATGATAGGGTGGGATTTTGTCGGCATGGGTAGTGATACGCTAGATAACAATGCACTTGGGCAAGCAAAGATAGATTTTATAAGTATATGATTGGCCCCTACCAAGGTGAACAAAAGAGATAGATCAAATAGTTTGGCCCCCATCGAAGCAAAATAGATCAAGTGGTTTGGCCTCCACCTAGGCAAACGTGATAAAGAAAAGATCAAGTGGTTTGGCCCCCACCTAGGAAAACATGAAAAAGAGAGATGGACAAGAAAATTAAATGAAAGAAGCTAAAAGACAAATCTAAATCATACATAAATGTAGATATGATGGCCCCTCGTTAGAATGATATGCATTGAAGGCATGTTATTCTAAGGAGAAGAGAGGTTGTGGCATGTCAACATAGAAAGATGTCTCCGTGGAATGCCATGAGTAGTTGGTTACACATAAATGTCCACAACATAAAAAAATGAAAGGCAAGAGGATAGGGGGATCTGATAGTTTGGCATCAGAACCCATAGCAGTGAGAAGAGATATGCAATATAATTGTGAGATGGGCATATCATCATACCACCAAAGTTCTCAGATCTGAAGAAGAGCACATGAAGACAAAGATAAAATTAAAATTTGTGTCAACATGGAAGAAGGCCCTAAATGCCCCTAATTCTTTGCATCATCCCTGAATATCAAAAAAGAAAGATAGGATAGATAGAAGTAGAGAGACAAATAGAAGAAGATATATGACATAGAATATCATGTATCTGAACACCTATGGAGTAACTCAAGTACTCCAGGGGAGAAAAATAGATAAATATAGTCAACCTCCCATATCCAAGTACCTATAGAGTAACCAAGGTCATCCAAGAGGGAAAAAGCATATAAAGCAAGAACAGGGGAAAACAGTCAAGCACACACACATAAAAAGATGGAGGTAAGAGATAAACATCCTAAAGATCATCCCGTAGGAGATCATCATCCTTTGAATATAGATCATAAGTAGATGGAGGACGAGCTCAGAGAGGGACCACTGCAAGAGCTTCTCTGGGCACCTCACTAACAATGAGGGTAAGGGACAAAGCAACAACAACGTTTGCGTCCATAGGCTTAGAGGAGAAAAGGGTCAATGATTGTGTGAAGATCATTGACAAGCCTAGGATTTCTTCCAACTAGTTGAAAAATAAAGCTTTTGTAGAGGAAGCAGGTGACTCTCTCCAAGAAAATGAAATAATAACAAGACTATCGACCTCTGTAAGAGGGGTAGTGACAAACTCAGGAGAAGGCGGGGCCTTCTCGATCATGCACATAGAAACAAGAAAACTAGAAGGCATTGAAATACGCATAGAAGAGGGTAAGGAACATATCTGCGGGGATTTCTACGATAAAAAATCTAGAATAGGGCCCTTCTCAAGCTTGTATTTGGGTCAGATAGGAGAAGTAGGTCTTCGATCAATCGTAGCAAGCTGAAGGACTCCAAGCGAGCTTTGATGTTGGAATGGCTAAGAAACAAGGGGAGAAGACAAAAAAACACTAGGCACCACCTATGTATGCACCATATCAATTGGCCAAGACAACGAAGGTACGTATGGAAAGGAGGAAATGATGGGAGGCTTCAATGAAGGAGTAATGAAAAACTACACCCACCTAAGGGAGGCTCATCAATAGGACTCGAAGCAGCAGGAAGCAAAATGAAGATGATGCAGAAATAGGAGCACCGGATGAATGAGGAGATGGCGTGATAGAGCTGGGAGTTGCATATGCAACAACAACTTGTAGAGTAGCATGGTACTCTTGAGTCATGGTCCATCGATAGCGTTTACGTTCACACACATGTTGATTATGATGGAGGTGAGGGCCACCAAATAAATCCTAAGAGGATTTAGGGGCATTATGCTCCATAGGAGAGGCCTCTGAAACCATATCAGGGATAGGAGAAGGCCCAACTAATGGAATAGGAGGTGTATCCAAAATAGGTATGACATTGATAGCAATTGGTGCTCTACTCTACTTTATGTGAAGAGTAGTGGGAGCAAAAAAAGGTGTCGATATAGGCCCAAAAATAGGAGCAAGTGGAGATGAATGAATATGAGAGGAACGCTTCCCTTTCTCATAGCAAGAAGGCCAATGGATATCAACCATGATCAAGAGCTCGAAGGGAGGGTGAGAGGCAGACTTTGATAGTGTGGGTGCCTTTCCCTTGTTTGGACTAGATGTAGTTGCAGGCACATAAGACACCATCGAAGGCTGTGTAGTCCTAGGCAGACGAGATGGTCTATTCGGAGGAACAGACTTAGCCCCGACCCCTAATGATGAGGGGACATGGGAAACTACTTGCTCCAACACAAGAATAGATGGAGCAGTGGTTGATGAAAGAAGAGGCAATGAATATCTAGGTTGAATAGATTTAGGGGCTAACTCCCCCATCTTATATTGATAATACGCGCAATACATCAAATCACCATGGGGAAGCATTGGCCCCATAAGAGCAAGCCAAAAATGATCTAGCAAAAAGTCCCCACAGGCTAGTAGGCGTCGATATCCAATATCCTAGATGACATGCACTGAACCTTCATGGGGTAACTTGATAAATTTATGAATTATTGAAGGGAACACCTCCATAGTAATTAACTAGGGAATACCTAGTTTAGCTCAAAATAGGTTTGACTCATGAACGTTCACAAATTTAGAAGATACCGCCTTGGGTCCTATAAGGACCATCAAGGAGATGCTACATAAAGGAGAGAGAAGAACCATAATTTTTTCTTAGGGTTTCCTGATATTCATCATATGTGGGTCTGTGCCAACCATCAATTAATAGACTTTCCTCTATGATAACATTGACTTTGCAGGATGGGTCAACCATCACACCTGTGACAATTTGACCGTTCATCTTGGAAGGGATGTGCAAAGGAGAAATCAATTCATAGTACAAGTCATCTAGAGGAGTGAAAGACATGTCAAACATGTTCTCCTTTTGGCTAGAAGTCAAAAAAATAGTAGTGATGGTGACCATGTTCACAAATGGACCATCATCTGAAGAAGGATTCGATGCAGAAATGAAATTTGTCAAATGCGGGGGAAACAAATCAGTGTAGATCTGCAAATCCTTGTTAGTTTAATCAATAGATTTGTTTGACTTATGTTTCCGCACATCTAGTTTAATTTCCCCACTATCGTTACATGGTCTTAGACAATATTCTGAAGACGTTAACATCGCTCAGTGTCATGACTAGGTACATGATAGTAATGGCAAAATTTTTACCCATCATATCAGCACAGATAGGGATTGTTATTGGGCAATGGCCAAACCTCGAGAAGGGTAATCAGATTATCTTTTAATAATTGCTTCATAATTCTCAAGTAAGAATCATTCAATTTGGTGAAGGCTATATTGTGTTGTAATCTTTACGGGACATCCACAACATTAGTGGCAATCTTGTTTTTTCTAGACCCTTCCATGGACGTTCTTACAAAAAACCCATTGCAAGAGTTTGAAGTAGAATCTTTGACTTGAGTCATTGTGTGATGGTAGTTTGTAAGTGGGGAGCACATAATAGGAAAGTTCTTGTAACGGTTAAGAGATATATTCTTCCTTAATGTCAGTTGTAGATTGCTGATGAACATAGTTGGTAGATTTCTATCTGGTAGGGAAAAGGGGATTCTAGTAGAGATCAATTGATACCTTCAGATAAAATTTGTGATCTTTTCATTGGACTTCTACTTATAGTGAACAAGGTCAGAAATAGTGACATTTCTGCCAATGTTAGCTTTAAACCATCTAAGTAACAAATCCATGAGTCGATCAAAGGTATGAATAGAATTATTTAGTAAGGAGCTATACCATTCTAACACAATTCCCTTAAGGAATTGTGAGAATAATTTGAGAAACACAAAATCCAGGTTGTGATAGTCACTACACATGATCATGAAGGAATTGATGTGCACTTTAGGGTCCCCATCACCATTGAACCTACCAAACTTCAATGATTTGGCCACATGAGGAAGGATGGTGTTCAGGACAGAGATATCAAGGGGACTCTTCCTATAATATGTAGGGATAAATGATTGACCAGAAGCAGAGACCAGGTTTATGAGTTGAAATTGTAACTATCCCATATTTTGTAAGATGGTGTTCAAGACTGGATTAGTGGGTAGAGGAGATAGAGGTAGGCCAAATGCACCACCACCTCCACTAGCACCTCTAAGAGAACCAGTGCCATTGACATAGGTAGTACTAGCACTGACTGTAGAGACCTGAGCTACAACAAAGGTAGAAGTCAAACTACTAGACATACTTGTATACTCCAAGGTAGTGGATGAGATAATGATACTAGGGATGGTGGGTCTGAGATCTACCATATGTACTGCCGAGCCAAGAATGCCAACACCAAGATGGGGACCAGAGGTATTGAACTAGTCATCCTGAGGTGAGACACAAACTAAAGGCACATGGCTCCTAACAATCATAGATAATGCCCTCAACATCTCCAAGCCTTGTCTACCCGAGATCAACATATCTCTCAAACTTCTTATGATATTTCTTGTCTAGGGGAGGACATTCTCTAGATTAAGGAAACCCTCAAAGTCTCTAAGGTTCTTCTCTAGCATTTCATTTTATTCAAAGTCAATAGTAAGAGAAGAGTCATGATCAACAACAAGAGGGGAAGGTGGAATAGAATTTCTCAGAGAATTGTTGTGAGAGTTGGATTGCGAATCAGGTGGAGAAAGAATCCCTATTAAAATCGACTTAAGGGAATGAGAAGCCAACACATCATTTGGGTTAGGGAGTTGATCATTAAATATCATGTTGGGAAAAGGAAGACTATAATGGTTCGGAGAAAAACTTTGTCTAGATGACCTCCCGAGTACAACTCTTGTGGTAGTCTAGGTCGTAAATCTCATAGATGATTATTTTGACATTGAGGCTACACTATAGGGACATAAGGTGTTTCAGATGCAAATAATGGAGATGTGAGCTACACTACGGTTTTTCTAAATATTTTTAAAAAAATTAAATTAAATGAGATTGTATACAATGAACAAAATAATGTAAAAGTAAAACTCGTTTGACATCAGTTGACCAAAATGTAATGGAGGAAATTTTCTACCTCAAGGATGATGAATCCTAGAGAATGAATTGACCCTCAGGCACCTCACTTAAACTAGCTTGGGAATGGAAATAACAAACTGAATAAACTTACTGCAATCAGAGGCTCTCTGATAATTCTGACAAGCCTCTATCAAGAGGATGAGCATGTAGGTTTGTGACACTAGCACGACACATTGTCATCTTGTATGAATGAGGTATTGAAAATGTATATAAATTATCAAACACGATTATAATTCAGTATAGACACAAAGTACGATAAAGCTAAACTAATGAATGTAGAATATGAAATGACTAGGACAAAGTAGAAGGAAAGAGATGAGAAGAACTCACAACTGGTCTATTATTGGAGCCTCCCACAAAGTGACTATTCCTGTACGATTATCTACATGTACACAAGTGAGAGAGAAAATGTTGGGGGTTGTGTTTTGGAGCTTGCCTAAGTTAGACCCCTTTTTGGTATTTCCACCTCCATAGACAACCCAACTAAAGCCACGAGGAAAGAAATGATAAAGATGATTGAAATACAATGCAAAACAAAAGAGTTATAATACATAAAATGAATGAAAAAAAGAATGAGTAAACTCCCCTTTCCAAAATTCTATGAAAATGGTGTTGTGAGCTATTTAGAGAGCTGCAACAATCATGGTCTTTATGAGAAAAGATGTGAACGCTATCCAAAGAGATTGCCAAAAACTTTAATGCTACAAGAAGAGATCTCAAAATACCATAAAATGGGAGAGATATAGGCTCTGGACCAAAAAACAATGTCTGGGAGCACATGACAAGGCATTATGATTCCTTCCTGGTGCAAGCATAATTCTCAAACAACCACCTATGGACTATCAGATTTGCAAGATGCTAGTGTTCCGCACAGATGTCTCTGCACCACTCTATAGTCCTGAAGGGAACAGGTTGACAGAGTTGATAAAGTTCTAGTTTGAAGGTGACAAAGCGATCCTGATCGAAAAAAGGATAAATATGGTGGTACATGACCTCTACTGACATGGAGGAAAGGCACCATTTATCATGTTGAATTAAATTGGATGCAATTTTTGATATTATAGATGCATATCAAATCCATGATATTGAATTATTATCAATGGAACTCCTTGAGTTTTTTTTGAAGAAGGATGTGGACTTTATTAGTGTGATCCATTATCACCTTTTTTTTTTTTTGTAATGATCGATGCACTCAGAAAAAAAATTTCCATATTGAGAAGGAGGAAGAGGTGGTAGGGGGTCTTTACCATGCACTCTTTCCCACTTTTACACACCAAATATTTGTGGATGATATGATTTTGTATGGTAAATCCTTCTATGAAGAAGCAACTCTGATTAAAGATCTATTGGATAGATATTCTAAGGTGTGAGGGAAGAAAATTAATAAGGAAAAATCAAGGATTTTCTTCAACAATACAAGATTGATGACACAATGGAGGATTGTCTCCATTTTAGGATTTGGAGCATATGTTCTACAAACTCCTTATTTGGGTGTGCCTTTATTTATGGGGATGATTTAGAATAACCAATGGAAGGATATGAACGATATGTGTGAAGAAAATAAAGCCTTGGAAGGGAAAAATTTGCTAGTAGATTGATGATGGTCAAATAATGTTTAAGTGCTATCCCAATATACATAATGTTGATATTGGATTTGACAAGAAGCAGTGCACTTGATCTTTCTAAACAATTGAGATATTTTTATGGGAGGTACAAAGGAAAGGCATAGAATTCCTCTATTAGCATGGGATATTGTTAAGATGCATAAGTGGTCATGAGGGAAAGGGATAAAAGACAATATATCAGAACAAAGCATTGATCTCAAAGTTAATGTGGTGCATTTTTAAGGAACCGAAGGCTCTTTGGAGAAATCTATTGTAGCACAAATACTTGGATGTGGAAGAGGAAGAAAGGATCTTTACTATTATAAATTCTCCTCATGGGTCAACAATATGGAAGTTCATGATGAAAAATAGGGAGGTAATCATAGATCACCTATCATGGCAAATTAATGATGAATGCAAGGTGGATTTCTAGCTAGATTTTTGGAATGGGTATGATTCTTTAGTGAATGTGCCAAGAATGGTTGGGGTTAGAGATATTCTAGTTCCAATTATGGGATCAAAAGTCAAAGACTAACTTATGGTGTTTAGGAAAGATGGGTTGATCAAGTTTGAATGGAAAGAATTTGATATGATTGATGGATAGAGTAGAGATGTTCTTTGAGCTAAGCTCAAAAAGACATGGATTCTAATAAGTGAAGATAAGGATGAGTTATTTTGGTGTTCAACCAAGTCTGGGAATTACACTCCTAAGATGGGCTACAAAGTGATGAGATTGGATTGAGATCGATGTGATTGGAAGATATAACTTTGTTGGCATCCTGATGTACTTCCCAAAGCTCGTGCATTCGCATGGTTGGTAGTTAAAATTAGGGTGCTTGTATAGGAGAAAGTTTGATGAAAATGGTTGGTTATGATTGGGCCTTTTAGATGTCCCATGTGTAAAAAGAATGAAGAGATGATAGATCATCTCTTCGTCCAATGTGACATAGGACAAGAATGTTGGATGTAATTTAGGATGAAAATGGGTTGATATGGTCCTTTGCCAAATTTTTTGAATGATATTTTTGTTGGAAACCAATAACACTGAGAGGGGGAGGTGAATTGGTGTTATACTAGAATAATTAAATTTAACCTTATTAAAACATGCATACACCAACCAGTATACCTGTACATACAGAATTGAAAGAAGTAAACCAACCAATAAGCCAATCACATAAATGAGAACCATAACACAGAGATTTATACATGGAAAACCTCAAAGAGGAAAAACCACGGTGGGATTTGTGACCCACAATATCAATCCACTAGCCATATCAAGAGATATTAAACAAAATATGAGGGGCCTACACTTGCAGGAAGGATTACATCTTAGAGCACACTGCTCAATCACAAAAGGAACCTCACTAACTACATAAAATTCTAGACTATAATCCAGAGAAGTGTGAAATGCTAAGATAGCACCTTCTATGCCAAAATACAGTTCCAGTTCAAGCTCTGTCTCTTCTAATCTGAAACCCTAAACCCTTTACCAAAATAACCCTTACATGAATTTCCTCACATACATGATCTCTTCTAATATATTTTGCATCATATTACATTTACATATCCATAATCTCCTATGTCCATATCTCTCAAAATGATCTATCAAACTGACCTATATACCCTATACAAAATTACATGTCTTATGTAGGCTTACAAAGATATATACAATATCAAATTACATGATGGCCAGATAACATAAATGCATAAAAATTAAAATCAATTGCTGATGTCAGATCCAAGATATGTCAGTCTCCAATACCGATAACCTTTACAAAACCATGTCGGCATGCATTGCTGGTAACCAAAGAAATCCTTCTGCCCTGACAGTGTCGGTGTAGTATCTGTGAAGTGCTTGCGGGTACACAACTAATCCAAAACATGAAGCCGGAATACAATACCATATTACTATCAATGACAACATAGTGAAACCAACCAATTGAGTGTCAATTGCCAACAATCTCCCCCTTTGGCATTGATGGCAACACTCATGTGAAAAATGGTCAAGGTTTCATCTGTCAATTTCATTCTGCCCTGCTCCCCCTGAGCTGAATGTCCATTAATGCAAAATACTCCATATTTCCATAATTCCATAACTCCCCTTAATGTATTCAACTCCTTTTATTCTTTTTCACATCTATACTACTCCCCCTTTGACATCAATTCCATCAAAAATTCTAAAAAGAATGTCAAAGAATAAGAACTTTACAATGAATATCCGAAAATGTCTTACCGAAGCTTAACAAATTACAAAATTTCAAGATAAGCCTTCCCTAGTAGCTCAAGATAAGTTTCCCAGCTGGTTTTGAATGTGCCAGAAATAGATACAAGTCTACTCAATAAATCTGCAAAAGATTCTTTCTCATTTACCTTTGCCGGTGTGGGCTTTCCCACCATATCCATGCATTCTTTCTTATTTACACTGAGTGAATCCAACCTTGGACTCCCCAAGCCTTTCAGAATTTTGGTTCTTCTTATTATTTTGTCTCTTTCCTTCTCAAGAACAAAAATTTGGTTCTCCAAAATCAAAATTTGACCATCAATTGATGTAGTTAATGAAATCAATCTATCAAAAGAATTAGCTATATTTGCAATTTTCTCCTGAATTTATTTTATATTTTTATCCACATTAGTTGTAATTATTTTAGTGTTACAACATACCCTATATATATTTGTACATTGCTTCAAGAAATTTTCTATTAGTATCAGCTTCTCATCAATCTTTTTCTTCTCTAATTCAATTACCTGATCAAATGCAGCTCTCTTAGCCTGAGTAAACCTCTCTAGTGCTTGTCGGTTTGAGATTTGTTGTAAGGATTGAAGTTCCTTTGAAATATGCTCATTGATTATCTTAAGCTTGACAAATGGGCTTGCTTCATTTTCAATCTTACACTCTGGGACCAGTCTGTGTAAAACAGTGATTGATTGATCAATAATCCCTTTATATGTGGATCCCTTCTTCATTACTTTTTGTGCTACCATCATCATGAATTTAGTAGGACTCATCTCTGTGATGTTTTTCTTTTCTACCTATGAGGTTTCAATTGACAATAATGATGGACCAACTACCGATTCCCTGTCGAATTCCCCTTTCTTCTCTTCTAAAGATTTATCTTTTATAACCTCCTCTCTTGCACCAATGGCTTTCCCACTTGGTGTAGTCTATGTAACTACCCATTCCATTGTAGGAACTGTAACCTCAACTTGTAAATTTGTATCTAGAGGACAATTATCCTCAATATTAGTATCTTGTACAATATTAGCTTGTTCACTCTTTGTATTAACTGGTACCTCAATATTTGTCTATACACGTGTATTTACTGGGGGCTCAACTTCCACTATCTTAATATTTTTCAAAAACGAGGGTGAAGTACCCATAATCCCCTTTCCTTTTCCTTCAACCGAGGTATCTATAGTATCTATCTTGGTTTCCGGTGAAGTAAAGAATCCCCTATTTTCTCCAATAAATTTAACCCATGCTTTTTGAGTCTCCTGTATTAGTTCATTTACTCTTCCTAGCATCAAACTAGTTATCCTATGTTTGCTATTGAAAACTTTTTTGTCTGCCACCTCAAGTGTTTTTTCCATTTCATCTAGAGAAGTAGTAACACAGATAGATAATAGCTCTTGAATTTTAATATATTTATCTTCTTGCATAGCTGCCCGACTTCTAGCATCTAACATATTATAAAACTCAACCAGTATTTGATATTCTATTTCTATTAAGGCAATCTTATAAATATCCAAATATAATAAGACTACTTCCTCTACCTCTCTTTATTCATCCTCCTCTAAGTGATCATAGTAAAATTGAACATTCTTCAACATGCCATGTTTAGGAATTTCATCTACTAATTCTGCACAAGTTTTAGGTGGAACCTTACCAGAATCAGTGTCATTCTTCTTCTTCCTCATTGCAGTACCAGATGCAACTAAAGGTGTTTCCTTTTGTGCTTTATTTTGTGCCAGTATTTTGATTGTAACCTTCCTAACCACTTGCTTCTGCCTTTGTTTTCTCTATTTTTTTCCTCACAACCCTCTTAAATGCCAAAGGTATGTCATCCTCAGATTCTAATTTTGCAATAACATGCTCAATATGAACTTTAGGATCCTTCCTCTTTCTACCTTTCTCTGTGATAACATCAATTAGTGCTTTGATGTCCTTTGAGACCTTCTCAACAAATTTGCTTGCTTTCCATTCCTACTTCTCTCTTTTCTTCCGGTTGAACTCTATTTCAACCTCTTGATTTTTCTATTGTGCAGTACCATAGGGATTCTCTACCTCATCAATTGGTGCACCAATCAGCATTTTTGCGTAGGAATCAAAAATATGTGCATCCACCTCATAACCCATTTCTTCAGTCTAAATATTTTAGGGCTCAACTACTTCCATAAGTGTCTCATCCTTCTTTACCATGAAGCATATTTGTGTTGAATATTTTTCTACAATATGCTCAGGTACTGGGTATGTGCAGGATCATGGTGTGCCAAAACAGGCCCTTAAGTGGCAATGAAATTTCAAAAAATCAGAGTTATGCAACTTGACATGAAAATTTGAATAAGTTGTGAACATTATTTTTAAAATATGTAAGAAGAGAATATATAGAAAAATGAATGTAGTTTCTAAGCTACTAGTCATTTTTTAGAAAAAAAAAATCCTATTTGATGAAAATTTCAAACTTCAATGTAGTGGTACTAAAATTTCAGGAAAAAAATAAGAAGTAGACGTATGTCTGACAACCCTAATCACAATCAAATCTTAATATTTTTTTATAATATTTATAATATAAGTATTAGACTCATGTCCAGATGTGACACATATTTTTTTTAAATTTTTTATAAATTAAATAATTATTTACGAATTTTTTACTAAAGCTTTTCAAAAATTGAGAAACTCCTACGTCTGACCACCTTAACTTGGTCAAAACCTTATGAACTTTTTTTTAAAATTTTTTTTCCCTATATTAGATGAAGCATAGGATGTGACGCATGTTTCGGTTTCAAAAAATGTTATATCGTTTGAAAGTTATGAGTGTTTTTCAATCAGTATATCAATCAGGAGTATTGTGAGAATTAAATTAGAAAATAAATAATAATTATTTATTAAAGTCAAAAAAAGACAAGCCTTATATTGTTAGAAATCTGGGAACATCCTTAAAAAACCCTTTTCGTTTTATCAATTTTGGTTACAAAAAAAAGTCATTAGCCACCAGTGTAAAGTCTGGAAAATAGAGGAATACTGAAAAACACATTTTTTCAGTTGACTTTCTAGGCTTGTCACTTCCAAGCCAAATACCAAAGCATTCTTGAGCCGAAATTTGAAATTTGAAAATTTGATTACAAAAATTGGATATCAAATTTTATCCGGTATCCGATTTTAGTACAAAAATTTGTAGTCCCCAAAAAATTTCTCGTTGCCGCCATTTATTTGGTAAACTGCCACATGACAGAAATCCGATATCCAATTTTATTAGTCATATTTTAGAGAGAGAGAGGGAGAGAGAGAGAGAGAGAGAGAGAGAGAGAGAGAGATAGAGAGAAGGAGAGGGAGAGAGAGAGAAAGAGAGAGAGAGAGGAGAGAGAGAGGGAGGGAGAGAGAGAGAGAGAGAAGGAGAGGGAGAGCACACACGAGAGAGAGAGAGAGAGATAGGGAGAGAGAGAGAGAGAGATAGAGACAGAGAGGGAGAGGGAGGAGAGGGAGATAGGGAGAGAAAGAGACAAAGAGACAGAAAGAGAGAGGAGGAGAGGGAGGGAGGGAGAGAGAGAGAGAAGGAGAGGGAGACAGGGAGAAAGAGAAAGCGAGAGAGAGAAATAGAGAGAGAGAGAGAGAGATAATATGACCCCTAATGACACAATTTGGTGTCTTAAGGGGTCATATGGTGTTGTTAGGGGTCGTATGGTGTCCTGGGACACCATAGGACCCCTTAAGACACCAAATCATGTCGTTAAGGGTCATATGGTGTCCCATGAACCCTTATGACCTCTTAGGACACCATATGACTCCTAAATACACCATATTGGGTCGCTTTGGGTCATATTGTGTCCTAAGGGGTCATATTGTGTCCTAAGCGGTCCTGTGGTGTCCCAAGACACCATATGACCCCTATGGACACCATATGACCCCTAACGACACTATAGGACCCCTTAAGACACCAAATCATGTCATTAGGGGTCATATTGTGTCTTACGGGGTCGTAGGACACAATATGACCCCTAACAAGATGATTTAGTGTCTTAAGGGGTCCTATGGTGTCGTTAGGGGTGATATGGTGCCCATAGGGGTCATATGGTGTCCCATGAACCCTTATGACCTTTTAGGACACCATATGACCCCTAATGACACCATATTGGGTTGCTTTGGCTCATATTATAGGGCAAAGGGGTCATATTGTGTCCTAAGGGGTCTTGTGGTGTCCAAAGACACCATATGACCCCTATGGACACCACATGACCCCTAACGACACCATAGGACCCCTTAAGACACCAAATCATGTCGTTAGGGGTCATATTGTGTCTTACAGGGTTGTAGGAAACAATATGACCCTTAATGACATGATTCAGTGTCTTAAGGGGTCCTATGGAGTCCACAGGGGCCATGTGGTGTCCCATGAACCCTTATGACTTCCAAGGACACCATATAACCCCTAATGACACCATATTGGGTCACTTTAGGTCATATTGTGTCCTAAAGGGTCATATTATGTCCTAAGGGGTCCTATGGTGTCACAAAACACCGTATGACCCCTATGGACACCGTATGACCCCTAACGACACCATAAGACCCCTTAAGACACCAAATCATGTAGTTAGGGGTCATATTGTGTCTTACGAGGTCGTAGGACACAATATGACCCCTAACAACATGATTTGGTGTCTTAAGGGGTCCTATGGTGTCGTTAGGGGTCATACGATGTCTACAGGTATCATATGGTGTCCCATGAACCCTTATGACCTCTTAGGACACCATACGACCCCGAATGACACCATATTGGGTCGCTTTGGGTCATATTGTGTCCTAAGGCGTCATATTGTTTCCTAAGGGGTGACCCCTATGGACACCATATGACCCCTAACAATACCATAAGACCCTTTAAGACAACAAATAATATCGTTAGGGGTCATATTGTGTCTTAGGGGGTCGTAGGACACAATATGACCCCTGACAACATGCTTTAGTGTCTTAAGGGGTCCTATGGTGTCGTTAGGGGTCATACGGTGTCCATAGGTGTGATATGGTGTCCCATGAACCCTTATGACCTCTTAGGACACCATATGACCCCTAATGACACCATATTGGGTTGATTTGGGTCATATTGTGTCCTAATGGGTCGTATGGTGTCCCAAGACGCCATATGACCCCTATGGACACCGTACGACCCCAAATGACACCATACGACCCCTTAAGACACTAAATCATGTCGTTAGGGGTCATATTGTGTCTTACGGGGTCGTAGGACACAATATGAACCATAACAACATGATTTTCTATCTTAAGGGGTCCTATGGTATCGTTAGGTGCCATACAATGTCTATAGGTGTCATATCATGTCCCATGAACCCTTATGACCTCTTAGGACACCATATGACCCTGAATGACACCATATTGGGTCGCTTTGGGTCATATTATGTCCTAAGGGGTCCTATGGTGTGGCAAGACACCATATGACCCCTATGGACACCATATGACCCCTAACGACACCATAAGACCGCTTAAGACACCAAATCATGTCGTTAGGGGTCATATTGTGTCTTATAGGGTTGTAGGACATGATGTGACCTTTAACAACATGATTTAGTGTCTTAAGGGGTCCTATGGTGTCCATAGGGGCCATGTGGTGTCCCATGAACCCTTATGACCTCTTAGGACACCATATGACTCCTAATGACACCATATTGGGTCTCTTCAGGTCATATTCTGTCTGGAAGGGTCATATTTTGTCCTAAGGGGTTGTATGGTGTCACAAGACACCATATGACCCCTATGGACACCGTATGACCCCTAAAGACACCATAAGACCCCTTAAGACACCAAATCATGTCGGTAGGTGTCATATTGTGTCTTACAGGGTCGTAGGACACAATATGACCCCTAACAACATCATTTGGTGTCTTAAGGGGTCCTATGGTGTCATTAGAAGTCATACGATGTCTATAGGCACCATATGGTGTCCCATGAACCCTTATGACCTCTTAGGACACCATACGACCCCGAATGACACCATATTGGGTTGCTTGGGGTCATATTGTGTCCTAAGGGGTCATATTGTTTCCTAAGGGGTGACCCCTATGGACACCATATGACCCCTAACAATACCATAAGACCCCTTAAGACACCAAATCATATTGTTAGGGGTCATATTGTGTCTTACGGGGTTGTAGGACACAATATGACCCCTGACAACATGCTTTAGTGTCTTAAGGGGTCCTATGGTGTCGTTAGGGGTCATACGGTGTCCATAGGGGTCATATGGTGTCCCATGAACCCTTATGACCTCTTAGGACACCATATGACCCCTAATGACACCATATAGGGTTGATTTGGGTCATATTGTGTCCTAATGGGTCCTATGGTATCCCAAGACACCATATGACCCCTATGGACACCGTATGACCCCTAACGACACCATACAACCCCTTAAGACACTAAATCATGTCGTTAGGGGTCACATTGTGTCTTACGGTGTCGTAGGACACAATATGACCCCTAACGACATGATTTGGTGTCTTAAAGGGTCCTATGGTGTTGTTAGGGGTCATAGGGTGTCCATAGAGGTCATATGGTCTCCCATGAACCCTTATGACCTCTTAGGACACCATATGACCCCTAATGACCCCATATTGGGTCGCTTTAGGTTTATATTGTGTCCTAAGGGGTCATATTGTGTCGTAAGGGGTCCTATGGTGTCTCAAGACACCATATGACTCCTATGGACACCCTATGACCCCTAACGACACCATAAAACCCCTTAAGACATGAAATCATGTCGTTAGGGGTCATATTGTGCCTTATGACCCTATAAGACACAATATGATGCCTAATGACATGATTTGGTGTCTTAAGGGGTCATATGGTGTCGTTAGGGGTCATAAGGTGTCCATAGGGGTCATATGGTATCCCATGAACCCTTATGACCTCTAAGGATGCCATATAACCCCTAATGACACCATATTGGGTCACTTTGGGTCATGTTGTGTCCTAAGAGGTCATATTGTGTCCTAAGGGGTCCTATGGTGTCCCAAGACACCATATGGCCCCTATGGACACCGTATGACCCCTAAAGACACCCTAAGACCACTTAATACAACAACTTATGTCGTTAGGGGTCACATTGTGTCTTACAGAGTTGCATTACATGATATGACACCTAACGACATGATTTGGTGTCTTAAGGGATCCTATGGTGTCATTAGGGGTCATAGAGTGTCCATAAGGGTCATATAGTGTCCAATGAAACCTTATAACCTCTTAGGACACCATATGACCCCTAATGACACCATAATGGGTTGCTTTGGGTTTTACTGTGTCCTAAGGTGTCATATTGTGTCCTAAGGGGTCCTATGTTGTCCGAAGACACCATATGACCCCTATGGACACCCTATGACCCCTAACGACACCATAAAACCCCTTAAGACAAGAAATCATGTCGTTAGGTGTCATATTGTGTCTTACGACCCCGTAAGACACAATATGATGCCTAACAACCTGATTTGTTGTCTTAAAGGGTTGTAAGGTGTCGTTAGGGGTCATAGAGTGTCCATAGGGGTCATATGGTGTCCCACGAACCCTTATGACCTTTTAGGACACCATACGAACCCTAATGACACCATATTGGGTCGCTTTGGGTCATATTGTGTCCTAAGGGGTCTTGTGGTGTCCCAAGACATCATATGACCCCTACAGACACCGTATGACCCTTAACGACACCATAAGATCCCTTAAGACACTGAATCATGTAGTTAGGGATAATATTGTCTTATGGGGTCGTAGGACACAATATGACCCCTAACGACATGATTTGGTGTCTTAAGGGATCCTATGGTATTGTTAGGGGTCATAGGGTACCCATAGGGGTCATATGGTGTCCCATGAACCCTTAAGACCTCTTAGGAAACCATATGACCCCTAATGACACCATATTGGGTCACTTTGGGTTATATTATAGGGAAAAGGGGTCATATTGTGTCCTAAGGGGTCGTATGGTGTCCCAAGACACCAGATGACCCCTATGGACACCGTATGACCCCTAATGACACCATAAGACCCCTTAAGACACCGAATCATATCGTTAGGGGTCATATTGTGTCTTACGGGGTCGTAGGACACATATGACCCCTAACAACATGATTTAGTGTCTTAAGGGGTCCTGTGGTGTCGTTAGGGGTCATAGGGTTTCCATAGGGGTCATATGGTGTCCCATGAACCCTTATGACCTCTTAGGAAACCATATGATCCCTAATGACACCATATTGGGTCACTTTGGGTCATATTGTGACCTGAGGGGTCATATTGTGTCCTAAGAGGTCCTATGCTATCCCAAGACACCATATGACCCCTAACAACACCATAAGACCCCTTAAGACACCAAATCATGTCAATAGGGGTCACATTATGTCTTACGGGGTTGTAGCACACAATATGACCCCTAACGACATGATTTGGTATCTTAAGGGTTCCTATGGTGTTTTTAGGATTCATAAAGTGTCCATAGGGGTCAAATGGTGTCCCATGTACCCTTGTGACCTCTTAGGACACCATATGACCCTAATGACACCATATTAGGTCACTTTGGGTAATATTGTGTCCTAAGGGGTCATATTGGGTCCTAAGGGGTCCTATGGTATCCCAAGATACCATATGACCCCTATGGACACCCTATGACCCGTAACGACACACTAAAACCCCTTGAGACACCAAATCATGTTGTTAGGGGTCATATTGTGTCTTACGACCTCGTAAGACATAATATGCACCTAACAACATGATTTGGTGTCTTAAGGGGTCGTATGGTGTTGTTAGGGGTCATACGATCTCCATAGACATCATATGGTGTCCATAGGGGTCATATGGTGTCCCATGAACCCTTATGACCTCTTAGGAAACCATATGACCCCTAATGACACCATATTGGGTCGCTTTGCGTCATATTGTGTCCTAAGGGGTCATATTGTGTCCTAAAGGATCCTATGGTGTCCCAAGACAAAATATCATCCCTATGGACACCATATGACCCCTAACAACACCATAAGACTCCTTAAGGCACCAAATCATGTCGTTAGGGGTCATATTGTGTCTTATGGGGTCAGAAGACACAATATGACCCCTAACGACATGATTTGGTGTCTTAAGGGATCTTACAGGTCGTTAGGGGTCATAGGGTGTCCCATGAACCCTTATGACCTCTTAGGACACCTTATGACCCCTAATGACACCATATTGGGTCGCTTTGGGTCATATTTTGTCCTAAGGGGTCATATTGTGTCCTAAGGGGTCCTATGGTGTCCCGAGACACCATACGACCCTAAGGACTTTGTATGACCCCTAATGACACCATAAGACCCCTTAAGACACCAAATCATGTCATTAGGGGTCATATTGTGTCTTACAGGGTCGTAGGACACAATATGACCCTTCACGATGTGATTTGTTGTCTTAAGGGGTCCTATGGTTTCGTTAGGGGTCAGAGGTTGTCCATAGGGGTCATATGGTGTCCCATGAACCCTTATGACCTCTTAGGAAACCATATGACCCCTAATGACACCATATTGGGTCGCTTTGGGTCATATTATAGGGAAAAGGGGTCATATTGTGTCCTAAGGGGTCATATGGTGTCCCAAGACACCATATGACCCCTATGGACACCGTATGACCCTTACGACACCATAAGACCCCTTAAGACATGAAATCATATCATTAGGGGTCATAGTATATGTTACAGGGTTGTAGGACACAATATGACCCCTAATGACATGATTTTGTGTCTTAATGGGTCCTATGGTGTCCATAATTGTCATGTGGTGTCCCATGAAACCTTATCACCTCTTAGGACACCACATGACCCCTAATGACACCATATTGTGTTGTGTTGGGTCATATTGTAGGGAAAAGGGGTCATATTGTTTCCTAAGGGGTCCTATGGTGTCCAACACACCATATGACCCCTATGGACACCGTATGACCCCTAACGACACCATAAGACCCCTTAAGACACCAAATCATGTCGTTAAGGGTCATATTGTGTCTTACGGGGTCGTAGGACACAATATGACCCCTAACAACATGATTTAGTGTCTTATGGGATCCTATGGTGTCCATAGGGGTAATGTGGTGTCCCATGAACCTTTATGACCTCTTAGGACACCATATGACCCCAAATGACACCATATTGGGTCGATTTGGGTCATATTATAGGGAAAAGGGCTCATATTGTGTCCTAAGGGGTCTTGTAGTGTCCCAAGACAACATATAACCCCTATGGACACCATATGACCCCTAATGACACCATAAA
Source organism: Cryptomeria japonica (assembly GCF_030272615.1). NCBI lineage: Eukaryota > Viridiplantae > Streptophyta > Pinopsida > Cupressales > Cupressaceae > Cryptomeria > Cryptomeria japonica. The sequence goes on along the minus strand of NC_081414.1, from coordinate 799,166,526 downwards.
ACCCCTTGAGAAACCAAATCATGTCATTAGGAGTCATATTGTGTCTTACGGGGTCATAGGACACAATATGACCCATAACAACATGATTTGGTGTCTTAAGGGGTCCTATGGTATCGTTAGGGGTCATACAATGTCTATAGGTGTCATATCATGTCCCATAAACCATTATGACCTCTTAGTACACCATATGACCCTGAATGATGCCATATTGGGTCGCTTTGGGTCATATTGTGTCCTAAGGGGTCATATTGTGTCTTAAGGGGTCCTATGGTGTCGCAAGACACCATATGACCCCTATGGACACCATATGACCCCTAACGACACCATAAGGCCCCTTAAGACACCAAATCATGTCGTTAGGGTTCATATTGTGTCTTACGAGGTCGGAAGACACAATATGACCCCTAACGACATGATTTGGTTTCTTAAAGGATCTTATGGGGTCGTTAGGGGTCATAGGGTGTCCATAGAGGTCATATGGTGTCCCATGAACCCTTATGACCTCTTAGGACACTATATGACCCCTAATGACACCATATTGGGTCGCTTTAGGTCATATTGTGTCCTAAGGCGTCCTATTGTGTCCCAAGACACCATATGACCCCTATGGACACTATATGACCCCTAATGACACCATAAGACCCATTATCACACCAAATCATGTCGTTAGGGGTCATATTGTGTCTTACGGGGTCGTAGAACACAATATGACCCCTAATAATGTGATTTGGCGTCTTAAGGTGTCCTGTGGTGTTGTTAGGGGTCATACGATGTCCATAGGGGTCATATGGTGTCCCATGAACCCTTATGACCTCTTAGGAAATCATTTGACCCCTAATGACACCATATTGGGTCGCTTTGGGTCATATTATATGGAGAAGGGGTGATATTGTGTCCTAAGGGGTCGTATGGTGTCCCAAGACACCATATGACCCCTTATGGACACTGTATGACCCCAAATGACACCATAAGACCCCTTAAGACACCAAATTATGTCGTTAGGGGTCATATTGTGTCTTAGGTGGTCGTAGGACACAATATGACCCCTAACAACATGATTTAGTGTCTTAAGGGGTCGTATGGTTTCCATAGTTGTCATATGGTGTCCCATGAACCCTTATGACCTTTGAAGACACCATATGACCCCTAATGACACCATATTGGGTCGCTTTGGGTCATATTGTAGGGAAAAGGGGTCATATTGTGTCCTAAGGGGTCCTATGGTGTCCAAGACACCATATGACCCCTATGGACACCGTATGACCCCTAACGACACCCTAAGAGTCTTATGGTATTGATAGGGGTCATGTAGTGCCCCATGAACCCTTATGACCTCTTAGGACACTATATGACCCCTAATGACACCATATTGGGTCGATTTGGGTCATATTGTAGGGAAAAGGGGTCATATTGTGTCTTAAGGGGTCTTGTAGTGTCCCAAGACACCATACGACCCCTATGGACACCATATGATCCCTAGCGATACCATAAGACCCCTTAAGACATCAAATCATGTCGTTAGGGGTCATATTGTGTCTTACGGGGTCACAAGATACAATATGACCCCTAACAACATGATTTGGTGTCTTAAGGGATCTTATGCGGTCGTTGGGGGTCATAGGGTGTCCATAGAGGTCATATGGTGTCCCATGAACCCTTATGACCTTTAACGACACCATATGACCCCTAATGACACCATATTGGGTCACTTTGGGTCATATTGTGTCCTAAGGGGTACTATGTTGTCCCAAGACACCATACAACCCCTATGGACACTATATGACCCCTAACGATACCATAAGACCCCTTATGACACCGAATCATGTCGTTAGGGGTCATATTGTGTCTTACGGGGTCGTAGGACACAATATGACCCCTAACAACGTGATTTGGTGTCTTAAGGTGTCTTGTGGTGTCGTTAGGTGTCATACGATGTCCATAGGGGTCATATGGTGTCCCATGAACCCTTATGACCTCTTAGGAAACCATATGACCCCTAATGACACCATATTGGGTCACTCTGGGTCATATTGTAGGGAGAAGGGGTCATATTGTAGGGAGAAGGGGTCATATTGTAGGGAGAAGGGGTCATATTGTAGGGAGAAGGGGTCATATTGTGTCCTAAGGGGTCGTATGGTGTCCCATGAGACCATATGACCCCTATGGGCATTGTATGACTCCTAATGACACCATAAGACCCCTTAAGACACCAAATCATGTCGTTAGGGGTCATATTGTGTCTTACGGGGTCGTAGGACACAATATGACCCATAACGACATGACTTAATGTCTTAAGGGGTCCTTTGGTTTCCATAGTTTTCAAGTGGTGTCCCATGAACCCTTATGACCTCTGAGGACACCATATGACCCCTAATGACACCATATTGGGTCGCTTTGGGTCATATTGTAGGGAAAAGAGGTCATATTGTGTCCCAAGGGGTCCTATGGTGCCCAAGACACCATATGACCCCTATGGACACTGTATGACTCTTAACGACACCCTAAGACCCCTTAAGACACCAAATCATGTCATTAGGGGTCATATTGTGTCTTATGGGGTCGTAGGACACAATATGACCCCTAACGACATGATTTAGTGTCGTAAGGGGTTCTATGGTGTCCATAGGGGTCATGTGGTGTCCCATGAACCCTTATGACCTCTTAAGACACCATATGACCCCTAATGACACCATATTAGGTCAATTTGGGTCATATTATAGGGAAAAGGGGTCATATTGTGTCCTAAGGGGTCCCGTAGTGTCCCAAGACACTATATGACCCCTAACGACACCATAGGACCCCTTAAGACACCAAATCATGTCATTACGGTTAATATTGTGTCTTACGAGGTCGTAGGACACAATATGACCCCTAACAACATGATTTAGTGTCTTAAGGGGTCCTATGGTGTCCATAGGCATCATGTGTTGTCCCATGAACCCTTATGACCTCTTAGGACACCATATGACCCCTATGGACACCCTATGACCCCTAGCGACACCATATTGTGTGCTAAAGGGTAATATTGTGGCTTATAGGGTCATCTCTCTCTCTCTCTCTCTCTCTCTCTCTCTCTCTTCCTCTCCTTCCTTTTCTGTCTCTCTCTCTCTCCCTCCCTCTCCTCCTCTCTTTCCCTCTCTCCCTCTCTCTCTCCCTCTCCTTCTCTCTCTCTCTCTCTCTCTCTCTCTCTCTCTCTCTCTCTCTCTCTCTCTCTCTCTCTCCCTCTCCTCCTCTCTCTCTCTCTCTCCCTCTCTCCCTCTCCTTCTATCTCTCTCTAAAATATGAGTAATAAAATCCGATATCCGATTTAATTGGATATCGGATTTCTGCAATGTGGCAGTTTACTAAATAAATGGCAGCAACGGGAAATGTTTTTGGGGACCACAAATTTTTGTACTAAAATCGGATATCGGATAAAATTTGATATCCAATTTTATCCAATATCTGATTTTTGTACAAAAAACCAAGAAAAAAAGGGTTTGTGGGCCATTCTGTAGATTCCAGCGACCCACAGTTTGCATATATTATGTTTTCTGTCAAGGATCATGGGTTTTCAGATGGCAAGAGACAAATTTGTGCTTTTGGGAGATTCTTAAAGTGAATACTTACATTGTCAATCACGAAGGAGCATGTGTGGAGGGAAATGGGGAGTAGTAGTTGTCAGAAGTCTAAACACAAAAGAAAACTTTCAAATGACCAAATTGAAGTGTACAGAGAAAGAGATAGAGAATGTCATAGGAGGAGAAGACAAGGTATGTTAAATATTGCTAATGTTACCTCAACTGAAGAGGAAATTGAATTTGAAAATGTGCCACAAGTTATTGAAAATGAAAATGTAGATTTTGAAAGTGAAAATATTGAAAATTTTGAAAATGTTGAAAGTGATAATGAAAATGCTCAACATGTGGAAAATTTTGACATAGGAGGGGAAAATTTTGAAAACTTTAACGTTGAAGGTGGAATTGCTCAACCAAGTGAACCATATGTAACACCTAATTACTTTAGAAATGAAGACCCTCTCATGGATGAAAGACAAATTCCAAATCCAAGACCTTCAAAAACCCCAAAATGTTTATTTGAAATCGATGAGAACATTATTGCGAATCTTGAAGGCAAGAGGTCAACAAGAAACATTCAATTGTGGGCTACACAACTTTTCAACCAAAATTTTAGCACTAAGACATTGACCAAGCAATGCTAACTCTTTGTTCAATTGCTAAAGATGATAAAGATGAGACTATTGCTAAACAAATTGAAGATTCACATGAATAAGAAGATGGAGAGAAATTCTATTATTGCAAAAAATCTATTTGATGCTCTCAATTCTATTGGAAAGAATACCAAAGAAAGAGATAAGAGAGCTGCTCAAAGAGTGATTACAACCTCCTTAGTAAGCCATCAATTGAGGAAGGCTCATCAAATGAGACAAACTTGTGTTGATTTTAACATAAACCATAAAACTTTAATGGATAGAGAACTTGCACGAAGACAAAGACTTGACGATCCACTTCAACAAGATACATGGGCATTTGGTGGGAGGTTTCCATGTGTTGATAGAAAGTTGACTAACAATGTGAAGGAAGAGATTCAACAATTTTGGCACTCTAATTCTAGAGTGTCACCCAATGTAAAGGATGTTTCGAAATTAAGAATTGGCAACCAAGACCGCATACCACATCCCAAACATTTCTTGGAATTAAGCCAAACAATGTTGTACAAATACTTTTGTGAATTACATCCAACTTTGCAAATATCACAAAGGGCCTTTGAATCTCTGAAACCATTTTATTGTGTTCCTCTTAAGATTCGCAATACCTATTGTTGCATGTACCATGTGGAGTTTTCAATGTACCATGAACTTTTATGTCATATTTGTTCTACGATGCATACTAATGAGATGTTGCAGGAGTGTGGTGCAATGCTATTTCCGAGATCATCAAGAGACTTGGAAGATCTATTTTTATGCCATAGAAATGATGGCTACTATTTCTATAGAAATGATTGTTTGAATGAGAAGTGCTCCGAATGCGGTGGGTTGTCAAAGTTTGTTTCATGTTTTCATGAGGGCAGTGAACACGAGTTTGGAAATAATTATGTTAAAAAAAAAAGATACGAGACATTGAAATATACTTTGAAGAGTGGAGGTGAAGGTTCTAGATGCGGATTAGTCTCAAGAGAAGTGAGTATTGCTGATTTTATTTTGATTTTAAGGAAAATATTTTCTACAAGTATGCAAGGCACACCCATAGGTCTCAGTGGTTGGATCAACAATTCAAGATGTGTAAGAACTCTTTACCGATTGGCACTATTGTATCGGTGGTAGATTTTGTAGAGAACTATACATTGCAACCACAGAATGAGGTACAGTCTCAGTACTACAGTTCAGTCCAGATTGCTATTTTTGTTCACATTACATACAGACATGCTCCTGATAGTATAGAAGAGAATAGGAAGATAATCAAGGAGTATCATTTTTATATGAGTGATGATAGATCACACTCCTTCGAGTATGTGCAACATTCTTTTGAGAATTTTTTTGAGTTCTTGCATGAGAAAGATATTGCAATTGACCGACATATAATATGGTCAGATAACTGTACGGGTCAATTCAAAAATGCCTGTATGTTTTATTGGTTGAGTAGAATGCATGTGGAGAGGCGTAAACCTCATATTTGGTGTTTTTTTGAGGCAGGGCATGGGAAGGGAGAGCATGTGGAGCATGTGCATGTTTGAAGAGAGATCTAGTTAAGGAGCAATTGAGAATTTCAGGTGCAAATTTTCTCTGATGCACGTTCTATTGTTGATTGGTGTAGTTCAGCATTGTCACATGGAGGTACTCTTGATTCAGCAGTGAGCAGATTCTTTTGGCTGGTTGAGGAGGGAATAGTGGGAGATAGATTGGATTGTCAAACAATTAAAGATTCTTCAAAAATGCATTCATTTCTTAGCTCAGATGCAATTACATGGACCATTTGGACATGAGTATTGGCTTGTTTTTGTCAGAATTGTGTTCAGTGTGATTGGGATCAGTGCGAGTCAAGTGAGTGGGTTGATACGTGGGTTCCCCACTATCTAACTCCTTTATCTCAAACAATATCCTTGTCAAATGATGACATGGAAAGTTCACTTGAGTATGATCGTCTATCAGATCTTGTACAGCCGGGACATGTTTTTGCAATTGTTACACCGCAAGGGAATGAAGATAGATCAAAATATTGGTTGGCATGATGTGTACAGGGAAAACAAAAGCTAACACAACCAGTGACAAATGATGACGGGTTCACATATCCTACAGGTTCAGTTGTTGTTGTGGGAACTTGGTTGTAAACATACATGATTAGAAAGAATGGCATACCTGCATTTGAAGACTATGAGAGACAAAAAACCATTATAATGTATTCACACCTTATTATAGCTACAAATGTCAAGTTGTTGAAGCATCAAGCAAAACTGAAGACCAAAGAGCTATGGACAGTGACAACTGTTGATCATGAAGCAATACTAGATACTCTTAAACAAAGAGATGACCCTTCAGGCACACTTGAGTAGTAGGTCTTTAATGGTGCCTTATTTTGTTTATCATGCATTTCATTTCGAACAATGATCATTAAACCTTAATGATCAAGTTTGTTATGTGTATATTAAGGATGTGTTGAAGATGCAGGTCTATTGATGAACATTTTTTTTTGGAAACACAGTTTTTGCATGCACATAGTGGGTACACGATATAATCGGAACGGACATATATTTGCAACACGACTTATGATTGTAGACACCTAAAATTGTCATGTCTAATTAAATAAATATTTTATTTATTTAATTATTTTACCTAATTCATCTATTAATTAAATAAATATATTTATTTAATTAATTCATTTATCCTCTTCTAGCCTTATTTCTCATTTAAATAAATACATTTATTTATTTAAATTATCCTTTTTCTAAATTAAATAAGTACTCTTATTTATTTAATTGATCCCACTTCTTCTATTAATTAAATAAATCTTTATTTATTTAATTAATTCATTAACCTTTTCTACCCATGACACGTCATTCATCTCTTAATTCACACACTACCTACCCCTTTCATTATTTTATTATTTTCTTTACCTACCCTCTAATCATAGCCGACCTCTTTTACACCTCTCAATCCTATCCCTCCATTTATTATAGTGTCTTCTATATATGGAGATGCTTCCTTCATTATCAAACCCTAACTGGCTAATCAATTTATGCATTTGACTACACTACACTTTTCATATGAGATCCTACTTGCAACCACATTCCATTCTTTGTTGAGCTCTTGTGCACATAAAATCTGAGAGCAAATATATCAAGCAAGATCAATGGAGATAGGAAGAATGGAGATTCAAACCCTATTGGACATGTGATGGTATAATCTTTGTCATTTGATTTGCATTGTCTTAGGTAATCTTCATATGTTATGGTGGATCTTTGATGTTGTTAGGCTAGGGTTTTGTGGTTGAATTCATTTAGTCTTTCAATATTGTTTTATCCATTTTCACCATATACAATGATCATGCATTTGATGAGCTTTACGATTTCTGTTATTAGAGAACACTATCTGACAATTTTTGATGATATAATTATTGCAAAACCTTTATGCTCAGGTAGGTCTTTATTGATGATATACAATAGTAAATCACATTATGATTTTTGATGATATACAGTTTCATGCTAGATCATTCACCATTGACAAGACCCTCTCTTGGTGATGGTACATATTATTTTGTGCATTAATGAGGTAAAATTTTGTGCATAAACATTAAGTCAAGTGAATGTATTGCTATATAGAAATGACCATATCTACCATCGTCTTCAACCATGCAGAGAAATGCAGTGAGAAGGGCTTTAATCAACATGCGTCTTTCTTCAAATTTATTCTTGTATACTTTGCAGAGAAACTGGTAAGTTTCATAATTATATAATCTTGTGTGTCTTAAAAATGTTTGAAATGATCTATGTATAATTTGCCAAACTAATTTGTATTGGTCTTCATTTATATACAGGCATTGTTGTACGCAAGCTTTTCTCTTAGGACATGAGGATGTTTGATGTAGATGAAGTGGGATGTTGTATTTGTATATGGATGTGAATTGATGGAACATTGTTATGATGATATACAATGTCCATGAGAAAATTATGTGTATACAATATATGGAAATATTCATGATCATTATGTGTCTATAGTGTAATGCTTGGAAATATTAATGATATACAATGTCCATGAAAAAAAAAATCATGTTTGCATATCCCTTCATGGATGTCACATGCAAGTGTAATGGTAATTATGTGTATACAATACATGGAAATATTCATGATCATTATGTTTCTACAGTGTAATGCTTGTTTATATATAATTTTAACACTCAAGGGACAACGGCGGTAGGGTATGATCCTGAGCATTCGATCAAGTGGGGGGGGGCGAAATAGGAGCATGCATAGGGTAATAATGCCTAATTGGACATGTCGGAGCTAACGGTTCGTCATTGCAACGAGCAGAACGAGAAATTGACCATGCGACAACATTCCATTGATTGAGACTGACAGTTTTTTTGCCAACTGAAAAATTGTTGCACTAATAAAACCGTAGGGAAAATTGAAAAACCAAGATAGGCTTTTGTAGGGACTCCTCTCATGGCCTCGTAAGTTCAAATGGATCATTCGCAGGTGCCACAAATTCCAAGTTAGGGCCCGTCAAAGTTTGACAATTTTGAGCACTTAGGGCACTCAAGGGATGACGCCGGTAGCGTATGACCCCGAGTGTTCGATCGAGTGGGGGGGAAAAATAGGAGCATGCATAGGGTAATAATGCCTAACTGGACATGTTAGAGCTGATGGTTCATCATCACGACGAGCAGAACGAGAAATCAGCCACGCGACAACATTCCATTGATTGAGAATGACGATTTTTTTTCCAACCAAAAAATTGCTACCCTAATAAAACCATAGGGCAACTTGAAAAACCGAGATAGGATTTTTTAGGGACCCCTCTCATGGCCCCATAGGTTCAAATGGATCATTTGTGGGTGCCACGGATTCTAAGTCAGGGCCTGTCAAAGTTTGACAATTTTGAGCACTTAGGGCACTCAAGGGACGATGCCGGTAGGGTATGACCTCGAGCGTTCGATCGAGTGGGGGGGGGAAATAGGAGCATGTATAGGGTAAAAATGCCTAACTGGACATGTTAGAGTCGACGGTTCATCATCGCAATGAGAAAAATGAGAAATCGGCCACGCGACAACATTCCATTGATTGAGACTGACAATTTTTTTGCCAACCGAAAAATTGCTGCCCTAATAAAACCATAGGGGAACTTGAAAAACCGAGATAGGATTTTGTAGGGACCCCTCTCATGGCCTTGTAGATTCAAATGAATCATTTGTAGGGGCCATGGATTTTGAGTTAGGGTCCATCAAAGTTTGACAATTTTGAGCACTTAGGGTGCTCAAGGGACGATGCTGGTAGGGTATGACCCTGAGTGTTCGAGCGAGTGGGGGGGAAAAATAGGAGCATGCGTAGTGTAATAATGCTTAACTAGACATGTCAGAGCTGATGGTTCATCATCGCAATGAGAAGAATGAGAAATCAACCAGGTGACAACATTCCATTGAGTAAGACTGACGATTTTTTTGCCAACCGAAAAATTACTGCCCTAATAAAACCATAGGGCAACTTGAAAAACCAAGATATAATTTTGTAGGGACCACTCTCATGGCCCCGTAGGCTCAAATGGATCATTTGTAGGTGCCACAGATTCTGAGTTAGGGCTCATCAAAGTTTTACAATTTTGAGCACTTAGGGCGCTCAAGGGATGATGTTGGTAGGGTATGAGCCCGAGCATTCGATCAAGTGGGGGGGGGGGGGAATAGGAGCATGCGTAGGGTAATAATGCCTAACTGGACATGTCAGAGCTGACAGTTCATCATCGCGATGAGTAGAACAAGAAATTAGCCACGCGACAACATTCCATTGATTGAGACTAATGATTTTTTCGCCAACTAAAAAATTGCTGCCCTAATAAAAACTTAGGGCAACATGAAAAACTGAGATAGGCTTTTTTAGGGACCCCTCTCATGGCCTTGTAGGTTCAAACAGATCATTCGCAGGTGCCACAGATTCCGAGTTAGGGCCCATCAAAGTTTGACAATTTTGAGCACTTAGGGCGCTCAAGGGACGATGCCTGTAGGGTATGACCCTGAGCGTTTGATCGAGTGGGGGGGAAAATTAGGAGCATGCATAGGGTATTGTTCATTAAATGAATTGTATTGTATTATTGATTAAATGACTTGTATTGTATCATTGATTAAATGAATTGTATTGTTGATTAAATGAATTGTATTGTATTGTTGATTAAATGAATTGTATTGTTCATTAAATGAATTGTATTGTATTGTTCATTAAATGAATTATATTGTTCATTATAAAAACAACACTTATGATGAAATGAAATGAAATGTATTGTTCATTAAATAGCCATTATTAACCATTGTTAATTATTGGAATGAAGATTAAAGATTTCCATGATAACACCATGCACAAAATGAGCAACAATTTATATGATCAAATATCAACTTCTGTATAAATAAAAATGTCAAATGATTACAAATGTATGTCCATACACAAATATGGCATTAACGCCAACTGAAACAAAATGTATGTCTAAATACGTGAATGTATGTCCATATACAAAATATACATGCCAACTAGACATGTAAGCATCCCAAAACTATCTATAATATCCTAAGCTACTAATGGATCATTAAAATTGATCCTCTTCGCCATACTGCTTGGCTCTGAAGGGTCCTACACAAGAAAAACAAACCACGATTAATATTAGTTATATTATATAATTCACATTCGAAAAGTTAACATAAAAATAAACTATAATTGAACTATTCATGTTTACCCTATCTCCACGTTTTCTCTTCAGCTTTGCAGGACTCTTGATGTATGTCTTTGGTAGAGGAGGTATGTTTTGAATATTTTCATACAAAACCTACATATGTTCAGAAACATGACATTGATACAAGTTAGCATATAATTGTCACTGAAAATAACAAATTATATCTACTAATCAAAAAATAAAATAAACACACATCTACTTGAGGAATCTCTTCTTCTTCTTCAGGTATATTGGGTGTAGTCATCAAGGATGTGAAGCCAAGAATTCTCTGTATATATACACAACAAGTATATGAAACTATCAATCTATGTCTAGACATGTATAATCACTATAAGTTATTTAAACTATCCATTCAATCATATTTGCATTCAATTACCTTTCCCTTGTCTCCAACTGCACTACGAGATCCTAAATCACACTGCCCCGCACTCGTGCTGCTTGTGCCCTACAAGAGTAAAATAAGATATACATGCAAGTTACTACATAATCTAATTAATACCAATATAAATGATGAGCATGTATGTACAATAAAATACAAATGACTATGTGCAATAATATATGTACCATCAAGCTATCAAGGCCAAATGAAATGGCTGACAAGGTGCCCTCCTGAATCTGTCTCAACTCATCCTTGGTCATCAATTGTTAAATAGACCATGTAAATAAGAATTAGTAGTTAATATTATTTAATTTAAAAATATTTAATTAAAATATAACATGAACTATGAAAACACAAATCTTACTAATACATCATCAATGTATGATGACAGTGCCTCCTCACCTCTAGCATGTGAGGACTCCCTAGGGTATACTCCAGTCTGTGTAAAAACATCTGTTGTATCATCCATCTCATTCACCTCATAATCTACACTATCCACATGAGGATCAATGGGTTGTCCAAGTGGACCCAAGCATACGTGCCCACACATGACACAACTATGGGGCACGCATATGTGTGGAGCTGAGGATGACATGTCATCGGAACCAGATGCACTACTACCATCAAGAGTAGGCTAAGCTACTAACACAGCCTAAGAAACCAAAAGGCTACTCAAAGAGTGAATAGTCAATATGATCCGTGAAGTCACCTCACAAATGATATTAGGATGCTGAACTACAGGTGGGGGATCAATAGGAGGAGGGGGGACATATGGGCCTTGGACTACTCTGACTACCCCAAGTCTATTTTGGGGCATACCTAAACCTACACCCTGGAAAGGTTGCATGTCAAAGTAGTTCACATGTTTGTGTAAAACAAACTCAACATACAATTTTTTTATGAAATAGAAGTGGATATCAAGATTGTTGTTGGGTGGTTTGTCGAAAACCATCCACCAATGATGCCAAAAGTTTTTCACAATCCCATCATTTGTGCACCATTTGATAGAAAGTTTTGTTTTTTTGGGATATACGGGTTGACCAGTATGGGGATTGACAAACAATGAGGCAATTTTGGCTTTGGATATCTCAAGATCCTTGATATTCTTATATGACAAGCCATCTACATATTTTTACTTCATAGAATCTTGCCACAAAAGGGCGGCATCATGCTCCTCAGTCATGGTTTCCATACTTTTTATGATCGATGTGAGAGGATCAAACAATGGGTTTAGACGAGAGATCCTACGATATACTTCTACAATCCCCCTTAATTCATTCAAATTTTGTGCAATCAAATCTTGAATTGAGGGGGGGTTTGGCAAATGAGGGTTTGGTTGTTGCATTTGTGGTTGATCAGTGTTTTCATTGTTATCCCCCATTTTTAACCTAATTGAATGTAACAATTAAATTTAGTTAACAAATTTAAACAATTAGGTATTTGATTTAAAAAAACCTAGTTTTCATGAAAAAAACCATATTTTCAATGAAAAATCAAATAAACATTAACAAAAAATACAAAAAATGAATGAGAATGATTCAAAACGATAAAATTCTTATCTCTAAATCTATTTTTTACCAATTTTTTGTCAAAACACCGGATATCGGATTTTGATAGCAGATACATAAATTATTTTTAAATAACATATATAATATAATAATATATTATATAATATATTATTATATTATATAATACGTATTGTATTATATTATATATATTATTATATATAATATAATATAATACGTATTATTTAATACAATATTATATTATATTATATTATATATAATATAATATAATATAATATAATACTATATTATATAATATATAATATAATATAATATAATATTGTATTATATAATATATTATTATATTATAATATAATATAATATAATAATATATTATATAATACGTATTATATAATATATATAATGTAATAATATATTATATAATATATTATTACATTATATATATTATATAATATAATAATATATTATATATTATATAATATGTAACATATAATATATTTTTTAAATTAAAATTACAAATAACAATCGGATATCTGATTTGCATAGGTAATTACCAGGCCAAGGTGTACTGACACCCAGGCCTAGCAAAAAGTCAACATGGATTTTCGCATTTTTAGGCGAGTGAGGAAGGCTATTTTTTTTACATCTCCACTTTTTGGCCCCCCTTGATCTTGCACTAACCCTACACTTATCCTAGACCTCATAGATTTCTGGAATACCTTTAAATATCCCCAAACTTTATCATCTCTCTACCTTCCTAAAGCAAAAATTGATTGTTTCAATTGTCTCCCTATCGGGATATCAAATGCCCATTGCCTTTTACAAAAATTGCATGTATAATTCATGAAATATAACATCATGCAAACTATCAAGTTGCCATACCATAATTTACCCTTCTTTTCACCCTTAATCTTCCCTAGGTTTATTAACAACTCATCTAGCGTCCAACTGCATAGATCTAATTTTACATTCTCTCTCATCATTTTGTATGCAGCCAAAATGCATGAACTGAAAATAGAATTCAGTCGGTTTGACTGAGTTACCTTATACCCGATGATCATGCTACCAAATTTGATGTTTGTGTTGGTGATAGTGCTCACTTTCATGGATCTTTTGTTAGATATCACGTCGGTGATCTTTCTCATGAAATCATTTGAAACCTTCTTGTCTGGATGTTTCCCAACCGATGGTAAGCCAGTGATTGCCCAGATGGCTTTCTTAGTGATCTTATAAGGTCTGTTTAGATATATAAATTCTGCATGTACTCTACTCAGAACATATCTGAGTATCTCATCCTCAAATTCTGGAATATCCAAAATGTCAGTAAACCCTAGGTCATCAATATATTTGTATGCCAGTTTGATCTTTCCAAATTCTCCCACTAGCTCACTCATATACATGCCCTTAATTTTTGAAGTTCCCAAGTCCTTGATGTGATAGTGAATATATTCCCTAACATCCTCTACATAGACAACTCCCTCCAGAACACGAGAAAATGCTCCAACAGAATCTTCCAAGGTAGCTATATGTGGATACTACTTGAAAATTGTCCTCGGGCCATCCTTGACCTCTACCATAGTCGCGTTTGCAACAAACAAAGGAATAGATGATGATCTCACTTCCATGTTTAAAGATAAATACCTTTTGATCACTCTTGGTGAAAACCTCCAACAAATTCTCTCAGACATTGATGAAATCACTCAAGAATAAATTTGATTGCTTTGAATTGCCTTTGATTGCTCTTAGTTTCTCTAAATCGCTCTGAAAATGCTCTAAATGCAAGATGATCAACAATGAAGTGAATTCGACCTTTTAACCTTCGAGAAAAACTCTAATCTTCTATTGACATAAATGACTGCAAGTGAAAGATACCGAATCTCACTCAAAACATATCCATGCTAGATAATCATCTCCAATATCTGGAACATCTTCCAAAACCTCTTCCTATGTCATATGCAACATCTTCATGAATTTTGCCTACTCCTAAGGCATCTGCCTCAATTATCGAATGAGTTCCTTATTGGTGCAGGAGCAACCTCATCTACCGGATAAGTAACTGGTGCATTCCCATTTGATGATTGTTCTTCACTATTTCTAACCCGTCTCTGAGTATGATCTTTCTGGATTTCACTAACCTTCTCTTTTCCTTTCTCATTTGATCCTCCATTACCAACCGGTGGATTTCTGCTTCTACAGAATTTAGCAATATGTCCAACCTCATTACATGCATAACATGTAACATTGTTCCTTTGAATTGCTTTCCTAAAACCGATGAAATTGCTTGACCTGCACTAATTAGCCATATGTCCAAATTCTCCACAAGCATAGCATTTAACATTCATTCTGTAATCTTTTGTTTTATGACCATACTTATTACATTTGGAACATTTACCGAGACCATAATCAAGGTTCTGATTTTCTCTGTTTATGCATTTCCTAGCCATGTGACCAATTCTATTGCAAACAAAACATCTACCATTGAATTTATTAGCATTAAATTACCTTACCAATGCCCTATGGTTTTGATCTTCATTAGCAGTGCCATAACTCTATCCTTTCTCAAATCCAAGTCCACTAGAATCTCCAATCTTCCTTTGTCTCTTCAATAAGTCTTCTAGCTATGCTGAACTAATCTTGAATTTTTTTTCTTACTTACTTGCAGTAGTTAAATATTCTCTCAGAATTATCATTTGTCTCTCAAGCTCTTGTTCATTACTTTGGGATTGTACCAAATCAGTTCTGAACATATCATTCTCATGAACCAACCTATCACATTCTTCAAATTTGTTCTTCAGAGATACAACAAGATGTTCTTCCTTCTTCTTTCTATCCTCAATCTGCTTAGACATCCTCATAGTTATAACTTGCATTTTTTTTTTCATAACCATGTTCTCCTGACTCAATTTCTTACATTGTTCCTTAAGTGCATCTTTCTCTTCATCATCCTAACTTAGCAAAAGCTCCTTCCTCCTAGCTTGAACATATGATAGCCTCTCTTGTAGGACAAGAATTAATTGCTTAGAAGAATTCAATTCATCTTGTAGCTTTAAGTTCTTCAATCTTTCAGCATCATAATATTCAAGTGTCATCTCAAGTTGCTTCTCCAAAGCTATATCCATGGATTTTGGTTTCGGGATCTTCCTCAATCTGTTAAACTTCCTCTGATGCACAAGGCTCTAATACCAATTGTTGAAAACCAATAACACTGAGGGGGGAAGGTGACTCAGTGTTATACAAAAGTAATTAATTTTAACCTTATTAAAACATACATACACCAACCGGTATACCAATACATACAAAATTGAAAGAAGTAAAGAAACCAATAAGCCAATCACATTAATGAGAATCATAACACAAAGATTTATAAGTGGAAAACCTCAAAGAGGAAAAACCATGGTGGGATTTGTGACCCACAATATCAATCCACTGGCCATATGAAGAGATATTACAAAATTTGAGGGGCTTGCACTTGCAGGAAGGCTTATAGTATAGAGCACACTGCTCAATCACAAAAGGAGCCTCACTGACTACATAAAATTCTAGACTACAATGCAGAGAAGTGTGAACTACTAACATAGCATCTTCTAAGCCAAAATGTAGTTCCGATTTAAGCTTTGTTTCTTCCGGTCTGAAACCCTAAACCATTTACCAGAATAACCCTTGCATGAATTTCTTGTTGAACATAGAGTACCACTGAGAGGGGGGGTGAATCAGTTGCTAATATTTTTGACATTTCTAAGCAACTGTAGAATACCTATTATTAGCTTTAGCACTAAACAATCAAATCGGGAAAGCAGGAATGAATGCCAAAGAGATCAAACACAAAAAAGTAACACTAGATGTATGAGGAAAACCCAATAGGGGAAAAACCTTGGTGAGAAAAGATGTTGGAGACTACTACTCCAATCCAACCTCATAGGTAAAACACTGGAATACAAAGATTTAGGGCACCAACCCAAGGAGCACCAACCCCTGCACCAAGCTCAAACTTGGCGATGTATATTGAAATACAATTTAGATACAGCCAAGGCTTCCTGTTGCAAATGAATTCTACAACCCTTGATCAAATATCTTACTGTCGGTTGACAATCTTTTCTCCTTCACTAAATCTCACACTATCGATTGTGAGATTACTTTCTCTAACTCTTGGCCTCTATTATCACTCTTTCTCTCTCATAGTCCCACCACACACTATGCCACTCTTGGATGCTTCCTTTCTCTACTACACCTTGTCGGTTTTGCGTAACTATTGAACTATAGTTATACTTGTACTGAATCACTGTCGGTTAAACCCTCTCACTAGTTTTCTTGCTCACTTATTTTGGGACTTTCTTAGAATGAATTCTAAGGCCATAATTCTTCTCTACACTTAATCTATTCTCCCTCTTTTTGTTCTATGCAGGATCAACTTGCTCGGTCTCAAGCTCATATATTTATCACCATGGTTTCTCGCCAAGAAATAATTCAAATTCGGAGCAGTTAGGGTTTCCTTTTTCTGACACAACTTGCATGTGGTCCGATCTAGACTACCTTGGGTCAATCACCAGTACTCCATGGATGCATCTATATATGTTTTCCATTTCCTAATGCATACTTACCAAAGATAGCAATCACGTAAAAGATTTCCTACCTTGAAATCTGTCAACTCATAAAACTCTCAACAATTTCCTTTTCAAGATATTCTTTCAATCAGATTTCCTTTGCATTGATCTAGGTGCGAATTGCTCCCTAATCTTTGTCTATTATCCTTTCTTCCTCTAGATCCATCAGTCAGTTTCAATCCCATTATTTGTGGTTGTTTCATTAATATCGACTGGCTATTTCAACAACCATGTCGATGGAAGCTCTACTGACCTCTGCATGTTTTCCACCTCAGCTCTACATGGCATCACAACTATTAATCACATAGCTCACCGACACACAGATTGTTCATACTTGATCATTCAAAAAACTTATACCTGTACATCTCTTTACCGGTGAGACCTCCTTCTTTTACTAACTGACAGTGCACACTATACCAGTAACACATCTTCACTTCTAGTGGTTTGTGATATTTTAACATTGTGCAAACACGGGCAGCCAACCTCCAGACTGACGTATTCCTCTACAGATTGTTTAATCAACAAGTTAATATACACAGTCTTCATCCCGGTTTATGCCTTACCGATAAGCCTTCACTCTATCTGCTCACTCTCATATGAATTGCCATCATACTGGTCACTCCTTCTTTCTTATCGGGGACCTTGCCTAAACCAATTGACATCAATGACAACTTAATACAAAAATGCCAATAATCTCCCCCTTTGGCATTGATGTCAACTTATTGCAAGACACTTCATACCGGTACATTTCTCCCCCTTTGACACAATGACAAAGTGTACTGTACACTCCCCCTTTAATCCATACCAAGCTCCCCTTTTGACTGCTATCAACTCCCCCTGAGCCACATAAATCCTTTCTAGGTAGATGACACAACTCCCAACTTGTGTTGGAGATACTCAAAAGTGGTTATTGGTAATGGTATGGTGAAAATGTTTTCTACTTGTTCTTTGATAGGGACATAATCCATCCTCGCCTCCTTTCCTTAAACCTTCTCTCTGAGAAAATGATACTTGATAGCAATGTTCTTTGTTCTGGAATGCATCACTAGATTCTTTGCTATGTTGATTGCACTTGAATTGTCACAACGGATGGGAATAGGATCAGTGATGTGCACCTGTATGTTCTTGAGGGTCTGCTTCATCCAATTCACCTAAGAGAAGCATGTAGCAGTAGTAATGTATTCAGATTTAGCAGTAGATAGAGAGACAGAGTCCTACTTCTTGCTATGCCATGAGACCAACCGGTCACCTAGAAAGAATGCACCACCACTTGTGCTCTTTTGATCATCAAGGCATCTTGCCCAATCAACATCAGTGTGTGCTTCCAAGATAAAATCTCCTTGTTTAGGATACCATAATTCATAACTAAGTGTCACTTGTAGATACCTAAAGATTCTACTTACAACATTCATATGTGACTGCTTGGGTTCTTCTTGGAATCTGGCCACCATGCATACTGCCTATACTATATCCATTCTAGAAGCAGTTAAATACAATAGACTACCTATCATGGATCTATATAGAGTCTGATCCACCACCAGTGATTAATCATTATTTCTCAATTTAGTGGTGGTCACCATAGGAATACTTACCGATTTAAAATCTTCTAGTTGGAATTTCTTCAACATCACCTTTGCATACTTGATCTATGAGATAAAGATTCCTTTATCTTGTTGTAATATTTGCAAACCAAGGAAGTATGTCAATTCGCCAAGCATTGACATCTCAAATTATGACTCCATCTGATCAGCAAATACTTTGCAGAGGGTGTCCTTGTTGTGTCCAAAGATAATGTCATCTACATACACAACCACAATGATCATCTAGTTCCCATATTTCTTTATGTATAGATTTCTATTAGGACTCCCCTTTTTGAATCCCTCCTCCATTAGGTACTAATCTAGTCTTGAATACCATGCTATGGGTGCTTACTTAAGGTCATATAGGGCCTTCTTCAACCGGCACACAAATGTTTCATCATCATGTAGCAGAAACCCTTCTAGTTGTTCCATGTATACTTCTTCTTCCAAATTTCCATTTAGGAAGGTGAATTTTATATCCACTCAATATACTTTATAGCCCTTGTAGGCAGAGAAGACTAGAAACATTCTAATTGCTTCTAATCTAGCTAGCGATGCAAATGTTTCTTCAAAGTGAATCCCTTCTATCGCAGAGTAACCTTTGCACACAAGTCTAGCCTTGTGCCTAAAAATCTTACCTTCTTCATTCATCTTATTCCAGTAGACCCATTTTGTGCCAATGATGTTCTTGTCTTCTGGTCTAGGGACTAATTCCCAAGTCTTGTTTTTCTCAATATGTTGGAGTTCTTCTTCCATGGCATCCATCCATTCTTGTCTTTTGCTAGCCTCATTGAATGTTTTGGGTTCAACTTTAGTCATAAGATAGAGGTTGACTTGTTCATCATTCCGGGCAAGTCTTCTTCTAGTCTACACACCATCACTCCTATTTCCTAGAATTTTCTCTTCTAGTTGATTGAACTGTACATACTGGTTGGGAGCCTTCTTAGATGCTTCCTCTGGCTCAATGTCTAACTGAGCTTCATCATCTTCATCAATGAAATTATCATACCATTTAACCTGTGGTTGACAACCTTTGTGCATATCCTCATCAACTTTTACATGCACACTCTCAATGACTCTTCTTAGTATTTTATTATAGCATTTGTAGGCCTTGCTATTAGATAAGTAACCAAGGAAGATTTCTTCATCACTCCTAGAGTCAAAACTTCCTAGACCATCCATATCTTTCTTGATAAAGCACTTGCTTCCAAATACTTTGAAGTATTTGACTGATGGCTTTCGGTCATACCACAACTCATAAAGTGTCATTCTGATGTTTGTTCTTAATTGAACCCAGTTCAAAGTATATGTAGGAGTATGAACAACTTCCTTCCAATATGTATCCAATAGACTAGCTTCATTTAACATGGTTCTGGCCATCTCCTTGACTATCCTGTTCTTCCTTTCTACCACACCATTTTGTTGTGGTGTCCTAGGAGCTGAGTATTTCCTTCTAATTCCATGTTTTTCACAATAATCTTCAAATTCATTTGATGTAAACTCTCCACCTCGGTCTGATCTTCAGCATTTTAAGCTACACCCACTTTCTTTCTCCACCATCTTCCTAACGATCTTGATTCTTTCAAATGCTTGTGACTTATCTTGCAGGAAGGTGACCCATGTCATTGTTGAGTATTCATCAATAAAGAGCATAAAGTATCTTTCTCCTGCAAGTGTTCTTGTCCTAGTTGGACCACATGCACAATTTCAAGTGGTCTTGAGGTGTTGTGTTCTTTTTTCCTGAAGCTCACCTTATTTTTCTTACCTTTCACACATTCATCACAAAATGTGCTTACCGGTTTGATGATGGGTGGAATATTCCTCACACACCCCTTTGTGCTTACTGCAACTAGGTCATGAAATTTTATGTGGCCTAATCTTCGGTGCCATAGCCAACTTTCATCAACTTGTCCTAACATGCATTGGGACTCATAGCATTCCTTCAGATTATAAACATTGCCATCTATTCTCTTTCCTTCTGCCACAACTTGACCAGTATTGTCTTTTCTTATCTGGCAACCGGTTGAGTCAAAGGTGAATTTGTAACCTTTGTCACACATCTGACTCACACTCAGTAGATTGTGCTTTAGGCCTTCCACATAATATACATCATGTGCCTTCAATTTTCCATCAATACTTATAGTGCCTTTTCTCTTTATTTTGATGGATGAGTTTTCTCCAAACCTTACTAAACCACAATTCCAGTCTTCAAGTTTGATGAATTTCTTTTTGTCACCAGTGATGTGGTTGGAGAAACCACTATCTACAACCCATAGATTTTTCCTTTTAGCGTGTAAGGTAGTCTACACTATCAGACTTGATTCTCCCTTTTCCTTTTATTTCTCAACCCATACTAGTTTGATTTCCTTCTTTTTCTCAACTGCTATATTATGCTCAGGTTTAGTTACCAGTTCTTGATCAGGATTTGTCTTCCTCTTCTTGATCTTCTGGTTTTTACACAACTTTTCTATGTGTCCAAACTCTTGACAATTATAGCATTTTACATCTTCATATAAGGGAACATCATGAAAATTATTGTAGGGTATCGGTTTATTCTTCCTAAATTCAAAACTCTTATGACCATATCCATTGCATTGATAACAAACAACATTCATATCTTAGAGTGCATTAAATGGATTTCTACTTTCATAACTCATATAGGGCTTATTGATTAATCTATAGTCAGTTATTTTATGCCCAAATTTGTTACACCGGTAATAGTAACCATAAAAGTTTGAAACATACCGGTTAGGTTGCCTTGGTCTAAATGAGACTGACTCATCAGGGGTCTTCCCTTCACGTTGTTGAATCTAGTGAATCATTCATGGTTAACTCTTGCATTTCTCCTTGGATCTGCATGTTGATGCAAGAAGTGTGGCCTCCGGTTCATTGTTGTATACCAATTTGAGTGGCGATTTCCAACAACATCTGCATATGTCTTTGTGTTGGTATCCCTGCCTACAGTGAATGTCTTATTGTATTCACCTTCAAAAGAAGAGGTGAACTTTAATTTTTTTGTCGGATTTATCTTTATGGGTTGAAATTTGACCTTCTTCAAAGCCTAATCCACCAGTGTTTTTGGATTGCTTCTATTTGCTCAACATCTTGTCTAAGGCCTCGATGATGCCTTCATATTTGCTCCTTGTTTTTATTTCTTCCTTACATTCTTCAAGACCCTTTTTGAGCTTCACTATTTCTGCTTCCAACTCTTGATTCTCCTTTTCCTTCTTTCTTAGATCAAAGGTTGTAGCTTCACATATCCTCTTAGTTTCTTCTGGCTGCAATTTCTAGTTATATATAACATGACTGGACTCATCTAGGGATTGCTTCAAGAGATCTTGTTCATCTACTACAACAAGCTTGACCTTTTTGAGTTCTCTTCTTGTTTTACTTAGTTCCTCAAGAGAACCGATAAGTTCACCTTCCAAGTCCACTTCAGCTTCAATATCCTCCTCTTCCTCATCTTCATCAACTAGTTCACCAAGTGCCATGAAGAGATTGAATTTTCTATCATTCTCATGGTAATCATATTTTGATGCATTTTCTTCATCTGTTGTATCATCCTCAATAGTATATAGTTTGTTCTGATTCTGGTAGCCTCTCCTTCCTTGCCGGTAGTCATGTATTTCTCTATCTTTGCCAGCGGATTTTCTAAACTCTCTTGACTCATATCCATCGGTTTCTTTATGGGGATAATTTGTAGCAAAGTGTCTGACCTTCCCACAGTTGAAACATTTAAGTGGTAGCTTTCCTATATATCGGTCAGATCCTCTTTTGAGATTCTTGACAAAGTTTGTTGCTTCTGCATCAGAATCTTCACTGGATTCTTTATGAGTAGCTACTTCTTTGCCCTTTTTGGTGACGTTGAATGTTGCTTTTTTCCTTTAGGAAGTATCACCAACTGTTCTCATCTCATAGGCTGTCAGTGAGCCAAATAACTCATCCATTGTAAAATTCTTCAGATCCTTGGCTTATTCTATGGAAGACACCTTAGTATCAAACTTGGGTGTGAGAGATATAAGTACCTTCTTGACAAGAATCTCATCTGCAATCTCTTCTCCAATTCCTTTGATGGTGTTCACAGTTTCATCAAATCTGTGAAGATAGTTTGCAATCTTTTCATCATGTTTCATCTTGATGCTTTCAAGTTGGCCCCTTAGTGCTTGCGACTTGGCCTCTTTGACTTTTTCATCTCCTTCAAACAACCTCTACAATTTATCCCAAGTCTCCTTTGTTGAAACACGATGCATGAATTTGACAAACTCATTATTAGACAACCCACTCAAGATATCATGTTTGGCCTTTGCATTGTTCTTATACTCCTTTTTGGTATCCAGATCAGTGGGAGGAACACTAGGAACAACATACCCATTCTTGACAGACATCTACACATCAAAACCCAGGGAGGAAATATAGGTCTCCATTCTTTTGCTCCAGAAGGCATAGTTGGATCCATCAAACATGGGGAATTTTGAGGATGAAGAATAATTTCTTGCCATTGTGTTCAAAGTCTAGAATCTACCCAAGGTTTAAAGATAACAGGGAACCTATGCTCTGATACCAATTGTTGAACATGGAGTACCACTGAGAGGGGGGGTGAATCAGTGGTTCCTCAACTTTTTTACCTTTCTAAGGAACTCTAGTATGCCTATTATTAGCTTTAGCACTAAACAATCAAACCAAGAAAGGAGGAAGCAAAGCCAAAGAGATCAAACACACAAAAGTAACTCACAACATCATATGTACAAGGAAAACACAATATGGGAAAAACCTTAGTGAGAAAACCTGCTGGAGACTACTGCTCCAATCTAGCCTCACAGGTAAAACAATACATTACAAAGATTTAGGGCACTAACCCAAGGAGAACCAACCCCTTTTGTTTTAGGGTACCAACCCAAGGACCACCAACCCCTACACCAAGCTCCAACTTGGCGATGTATATTGAAATACAATTTAGATACAGTTAAGGCTTCTTGTTGCAAATGAATTCTGCAACCCTTGATCAAATATGTTACTATCGATTGACAGTCTTTTATCCTTCACTGAATCTCACACTACTGGTTGTGAGATTACTTTCTCTAATTCTTGGCCTCTATTATCACTCTCTCTCTCTCTCAGTCCCACCACACACTATGTCACTCTTGGATGTTGCCTTTCTCTACTACACCTTGCCGGTTTTGCGTAATTGTTGAACTAAAGTTATACTGACACTCAATCATTGCCGGTTAAACCCTCTCACCGGTTTGCTTGCTCACTTATTTTGTAACTTTCTTAGAATAAATTCTAAGGCCAAAATTCTTCTCTACACTTAATCTCTCTTTCCTCTTTTTCTTCTCTGCAACATCAACTTGCTCGGTCTCGAGCTCATATATTTATCACCATGGTTTCCCACCAAGAAATAATTCAAATTTGGAGTAGTTAGGGTTTCCTTTTTTTGTTGCAATCTTCATGAGATCTGATCTAGTCTATCTTGGGTCAATCACCAGTACTCCAAGGATGCATCTATACATGTTTTCCATTTCCCAATGCATACTTGCTAAAGATAACAATCACGTACAAGATTTCCTACCTTGAAATCTGTCAACTCATAAAATGCTCAATTGTTTCCTTTTCAAGGTCTTCTTTCAATCAGATTCCTTTCCATTGATCCAGGCACCAACTGCTCCCTGATCTTCCTTAAGCTGCATCAATCAGTTTCAATCCCGTGATTTGTGGTTGTTTCATTAATGTCGACTAGTTGTTTCAACAACCATGTCGATGGAGGCTCCACCGACCTCTGCATGTTTGCCACCTCAGCTCCATATGGCATGACAATGGTCAATAAGTTAGCTCATTGGCACACACTCGGGTCATACTTACTCATTCAAAAAACTCATACTGGTACATCCCTTTACCAGTGAGACCTTCTTCTTCTGCTAACCGATAGTGCACAGTATATCGGCAATACATCTTCACCTCTGGTGGTTTGTGATATTTTAACATTCTACCTCTTCATCAAAAATGGGCAGCCAACCTCCAGATCGATGTATTTCTCTATTGGTTGTTTACTCAACAAGTTAATATACACAATCTTCATCCCGATTTAGGCCTTACCAGCAAGCCTTCATTATATTTTCTCACTCTCATATGAATTGTCATCACACTGAAAATGCAAAAATGCTAACATTTCCTCATATACATGATCTCCTTTGATATATTTCACATCATATTACATTCGCATATCCATAATATCCTATGTCCATATCTCTCAAAATGATCTATCAAACTGACCTATATAGCTTATACAAAATTACATGCCTTATGTCGGCTTACAAAGATATATACAATATCAAATTACATGCCAGCTAGATAACATAAATGCATAAACATTAAAATCAATTGTCGATGCCAAATCCAAGATATATCAGCCTCCAATACCGATGACCTTTACAAAACCAAGTCAGTTTGCATTGCTGGTAACCAAAGAAATCCTTTTGCCCTACTGGTGTCAGTGCTAGTGTAGTATTTGTGAAGTGCCCGTCATTACACAACTAATCCAAAACATGAAGCCAAAATACAATACCATGTTTCCATCAATGACAACATAGTGAAACCAACCAATTGAGTGTCAATTACCAACAATGTTATATGTCATGGCCAATGATGTCCAAGGGATCTATTTGGGAAGGATTATGGATTGCATGTTCGACCTCCATTATTTGGACTTAATGGAAGGAAAGGAACAATCATATTTTTAATGATAAAACTGGAAATGTTGGAAGGACCATTCAAAAGTTTGAGGTAACAGTATGTGAACATCTAAATGAATATGTAGCGTCAAAAGCTAATAGAATTTTTTCACTATAAGAAGATCACTCCTAATGACAGTGGGGCCTTAAAGATTGAGGCTTGGTGAAGATTACCCCTTTTAGGACACCTCAAGTTTAACTTTGATGGTGCCTTAAAGGGGAATTTGGGTCCATCGGTGGTCAATTTTATCATTTATCAATGATAGAAGGGAGATGGTGTGAGGGAGATTAGCCAAATTACCAAATGGTACAAATAATGAAGTGGAGTTTGTCGCTCTAATGCAAGGTTTGATCCTATGAAAGAAGGAATTATTGTTAAATATAGATATTGAGGGTAATTTTATGAATGTGGTTAGATCCATATCAATAGGTATGACACCTAGTTAAAAAAAGAAGACGTGGATAGGAAATATCAGAGGAATCCTATCAAGGTTTGAGTACAACATGAGCCATGTCTTTAGGGAAGGAAATATGGAGGCAGATTTTCTTTCCAAATTGGCCATCAATCAAAGAGAGGATTTGGTCATTTTGAAAAAATCTTGAGGTTTGGGAAGGAGTAAGGGTGAATCACAAAAGGTCCTGTTAATGTGCCAATAGGGAGTGCATGACGATGAAGGACCCATTCATATCTAGATCAGACAGATAGATTGGGAAGTAAGAAGATATGCGTTGAGGATTTATTCCTTTTTGGGAATAGATTCTTACAAAAGTTTGATGAAGAGGGCGTTTTTCTATTTTTAAATAGATGTAGGAAGGATGAAATAGTGTTTCTATAGAAAATGGTGGAGTATTATATCTCAATTAGGGAGTGTGAATGCAAATGTGATCAAAAATCGATCGAGGAATTGTTGGTAAAAATGCAACATACTGAGGGGGGGTGAATCAGTTTGCACAAAAACTTACTGCAACTTAAACCACAAAGAAGATCTAATAATTAATAGTTAAAATATGAAACAACACCACATCAATAACACACATAGCACCAAGATTTTTTATGTGAAAAACCCAATTAAGGGAAAAACCATGGTGGAAACCTACCCACAATGAGATAATACCTTGTTAGGAGTAAATGAAAATATTACAATGGGGAATGCACATGCATTCAGGCACACTGCCTAGAGCTCAATGCTTAAATAAAAAACCCATAAAGGCTATGACATTTAGGGAAGGCTCACTACCTTATAGTAAGTCTCACTGACTTACAAAAGCATTCAGACAACAATCTAGATTACATAAAGTATAAAGATAGCATCTCCATATGCCCGAGTACAGTTCCGATTAAGCTCACTGTCAAATCTTTTCTGGAACACTTCTTCACATAATCTCACACAACTTACCTACTATTGAATGATTGATACAATATTCACACATAGAATCATATCTCTCAATGATTATTACATTCATTTATACAAGTCATCAACCTATGAAATATAGGTTGGATAAACCCTCAACCCAAATAACAAAATAATAACCACACATGCTACAATAATGCATGTGAATCAAAAAAATGTCAGCTAAGACATAATCTGGACCCAAAAAACTACCACAAATACATATCACCTCCAACAATTACGCCTCAATCATCCACAAAACGCTACAATCACCAAGAATGTTTCACAATATGAAGAACATCGCCGGACAAAGAAATTCTTCAATAATGCACATAATATTCAACGTGGACCACTAATACACATAAAAAATGATCTAGAGACATTCACAAGTAACGTGAATTGCACCAGAACAACCGCATCAACTTGAATCACTAGAATCATCATCATCTCTCTATCAGAGCTTAAGAACACCATTATAACTGACTCTCAACCTGAAAGATTTTCTTGTGGATTTCCAAATCATGAACCAATTGAATTGGCGACACGCATCAACATCCTGAATACATCCCACACATCCACAACTAAATATATTACAATTCTGGAGCAATACAGAGCACAAACTAGAATACAAAATAACATGAACCAACTAAATAACATCCTCAATACCAGACCTTATAACTCGATCAAGACATCATGCAGACCTTTGCAAATGGAAATGAACCATCTATAGACAACATATCATAAAAAATTTAATCTACATCAACTCATTTGCAACACACAAGCTAAACCAACTCATTTAATCTGACTGCAACACTGGAATACATAAAAGAATATGTTGACATAAATGGCAACTCATCATTCTAGAAAACTTCTCTTCAATATTGAACAATCTCTCCCTTTTGTATTAATGGAAACATATGAATGTGAAAAATAATCAATGAAAAGAAAAAAATTAACTCAAAACAATCTCCCTTAGAATCACAAGGATTAGCTCCCCCTTAAACAAAACTCAAATCACAAATCTCAAAATGCTCTTCTCTCCCATAGATTTTTTCACATGCTCCTCTCCCCCTTTGACATCAATGACGAAGTCTCAAGAATCAAGATTATCTCCCCACAAATCTTGTACATCTGAACCACTGAACACCAGCATTGACTACTCCCCCTAAGTAGCAGCCTCACTCATCAATCCAGATCACAAAATACCTCTATGAAGTTCACCGGATTGATGAAAATCCATGCATCTTAGTTCTCATCAGGAGGAGAAATCACTCCTAACTTCTCTTTGAGATACTTAAAAGTATCTTTAGGAAAAGGCTTTGTAAAGAATTCTGGAATGTGCTCCTTTGTAGATGTATACTCCAATTTGAGCTCTTTCTCATTCACCTTCTCTTTGAAGAAATAAAATTTGATTGATATATTCTTTTTTTGGAATAAAAATTAGATTCTTTGAAATATTGACATCACTTGAATTATCATAGTATATAGCAATAGCCTCATCATAAATAGCTCCTATATCCTTCAACATTTGCTTCATCCAAATTACCTGAGTAAATTGCTAGTAGCAATGTAATGTATTAAGCCTCTGCAGTAGATAAATAAATAGTATTCTACTTCTTACTTGCCCAAGACACCAACTTCTTACCCAGAAAGAATGCACCACCAGTAGTACTCTTCTGGTCATCAACATCACCTGCCCAATTAGTATCTATAAAAGCACTCAAGGTAGAGCCATCATTCTTAGAATACCACAAACCAAAATCAATTGTCCCTTTAAAATATCTGAATATCCTTTTTATAGCAGTAGCATGAGACTCCTCAGGATCAGCTTGAAATCTAGCAACATGACACATAGAATTCATTATATCAGGTCTAGTCTAAGTTGAATACAATAATCCACCAATCATAGATCTATATCTGGTCTGATTAGCTTTCAGAGAATCATCATCCATTGTCAACTTACATCCAATCACCATAGGTGTATCAACTAGTTTAGAGTCCTCAAAACCAAATTTCTTCAACAATTCTAATACATACTTAGACTGAGATATGAAAATACCTTTACTCAACTGACTAATTTGCAATCCCAGAAAGAATTTCATTTCACCAATCATAGACATCTCAAATTTACTCTACATCTCTTCAGCAAATTACTTACAAAGGCAAGCATTTCCTACAAAGATAATGTCATCAACAAAAAATTCAACAATCAAGATATTATTCTGATCAATATTGAAATAAAAATTACTATCAGTGGTACCTTTCTTGAATCCAAGCTTCATCAAATACTTATCCAATCTAGCATATTGGGCTCTAGGGGCTTGCTTCAATCCATACAATGCTTTCTTCAACTGACAAACTATGTCCTTTTCATCTATCAACTGAAATCCATTTGGTTTCTCAAACTAGACTTCTTCTTCCAACTCACCATTAAGAAAGGTTGATTTAACATCCATCTAATAAACCTTAAAATCTTTGTGAGCATCATAGGAAAAAAATAATCTATCAACTTCAATTCTAGCTACCGAAGCAAAAGTCTCCTCATAATCAATACCTTCCATCTATCAATAACCTTTACAAACAAGTCTAGCTTTATTTCAAACAACTTCACCCTGATCATTCAACTTATTCTGTAATACCCATTTAGTTCCAATTACATTTTTATCCTAGGTCTAGGAACAAGAATCGATGTATTCTTTTTCTCAACCTGATTCAATTCTTCTTCCATAACATGCTTCATCAACATTTTTAGGTTCAATCTTAAAAATCATACAAATTTCTTCAGCAAGTCTTCTCCTAGTCATCACACCTTTATTCTTATTACCAATAATCTATTTTTCTGAATGATTTAGCCTCATATACAGGGGAGTTTTAGGATTTTTTTGAATTTCAGGCTCTTGAACTCTTTCTTCTGCATTTGCATCTGCATCCTCATTCTCAGGCTTTTTTAGAGCAATCTAAAGTTGACTTTGGGTTTGCACTTGCTTTCTTTTATCTAAACTATCATCCTAATCATCAAAATCATATCCACAATATTTAATCGGTGTTACATTACCTTCATCAACCTTCGCATTAGCACTTTCAACTATCTTCCTCAATCTTTTATTATAAGACTGGTAGGCCTTACTCTTTGTAGAATAACCAAGGGGTGAACCCACAATAGTGGGTTACACTTTTTGGTCAACTTTGACACTTCAATTTTTTTTTTCAGAAAAAACCTCACATTTAGACACTTATTACTACTAAACCATAAGGAATTTGTAGATGATGTGAACTAGTGATTTGTGGCATTTTGTGTGTAGATTCTAAATATATTTTTTTGAATCAATTTATTTTCAAGTTTCTATCTCCCTCAAAAACTATTTTTTTACAAAGAACAACATTTTTAAAGAGTGATACTCATTTGGTATGGCATAACATTTTCTCTAAAATAGATATGAATGTGATTCTTTTGAATTTAATTTTGTGACATCCATATTTAATGTTTCCAATTAGTTTCATATCATTATCTTCAATATTTCATATTTAATTAAGTTTTGAAGTCGAGTTAACTGTAATTTTGACATATGTTCATTTGGTTGATCATAACTTGTCTTATATGTATCCAAATTCATTTTTTATTTTTTTCTTGGAAAGGGGACTTCAATACCTAGTGCACAGATATTTTTCAGAATTTTTTATCACTTGTTTACTATTTTCCCATAACCTTTGAACTCAGAAGTTGATGTTCGGTTTGAAACCTATGTTTAGTTAATCTAAAAAACAAATCATAATAAAATATTTATATATTAAAATAATAGTCATTAGAAATCTTGCTTTGATTACTACTATCATGCATTTGGGTTTGTCAAAATTAATCCATTTGAGCCCCCAATTTGAGCTTTGAAGGCCAAAAATATATAGAAACCATGAAGTTTGGGGGGAGTCCAAAAGAAAGAAAGTTTGATAGAACATATGTTCTATCGAAGGGGGTTGGATCAAACCCCGTAGGGTTCGATCGAACCCCCCTTCTGTCGAAACCCCCTAATGCAAATTTTGTGTTTTATGCCTTTTTTGGGTTTGATTGGAAGTGGGTTTCAAATGAATATGTTTTTTACATTTGATCAAAAGGGAGTTTCAATAGAACGTGGCTAAAATAAAGTTTTGGACAGAATTGTCAATTTTTTTCCTCTAAAAATGTGTAACCCACTATTGTGGGTTCAACCCAAGAAAAAAATCGTCATCACATCTAGCATCAAACTTTCAAGATCCTCAACTCTTTTGATATAGCATTTACCTCCAAAAATTCTAAAATATCTAATAGTAGAGGCATGACCAAACCATAACTCATAAGGAGTCTTACCTGTATCACCTTTGACATTTACTTGGTTAAGAGTGTATACTGTAGTACTCATAGCTTCTTTCCAGAAAACATGTGAAACATTTCCTTCAATCATCATGGTTCTAGTAGCATGGTTCTAGTAGCTTCTTGAATTATTCTATTCTTCTTTTCACAACACCATTCAGTTGTGGTGTCCTAGGAGCAGATAACTATCTCTTAACTATATTCTCTTCATTGTAGGCATTAAACTCTCCAAAAGTGAATTCTCTACCTCTATCATACCTCAAACACTCCAACTTCAATCTAATCTCAGTTTCAACTCTAACTATGAAAATATTGATATTTTCCAATGCTTCAGACTTCTCTCTTAAGAAGGTAACCCATATCATTCTTATATAATCATCAATCAACAACATGAAATACATATCACCCTACAAGATTATTACTCTATAAGGAGCACACAAATTAGTATGCACAAGATCCAACAATCCATTAGAATTATATTATTTCCTCTTATAAGTAACTCTTATCTGATTCCCTATTTGACATTCGTTACATACTTGATTAGAAAGATTTATTAACTTTGGTAGATCTCTTACTTCTTAAGTAGAACTTATCTTAACCATGCAATCAAAATTTACATGACACATTCTTCTATACCATAACCAACTTTCATCAATCTAAGAAATCAATTATCTTTTACCACCAACATTCAAGTGAAAGATATTACCTTTAGACTTTGTCCCTGATACAATCTCAGTTGCAGAGCTACTAAAGAACTCACATTTTCCATTCTTTAATTGCAAGTTATATCCCTTATCAACCATCTGGCCACCACTCTAAATATTATTCTTTAAACCTTCAACATACAACACATTATCATTATTGTGCTCACCATAAAGAGAAATAGAACCTCTACCATGGATTACACAAGCTTTGTTATCACTAAATCTTACTATACCACCATCACACTTTTCTAAATTTATAAATTTACTCTTAACACCTATCATATAATGAGAGAAATCATTGTCAATTACCCATTCATCTCTCTCCTCAGATTTAGTAGCTAAAGCTTTCTCCTCATTAAAGTAACTTGTAGAATCTGTAGTTTCAGGATCATATTTCTTGATAGCAATGAACAAAAATTCATCTCCTAAATTTCCCTTATCCAACTCATCATCTGTCACACCTTCATCAACAACATAATAAAACTTCTTCTGATAACTAGACTTATATGGCTTAAATGGCATCTTAGGATTTCTATCTCTTTCCAGACACCTTGATGGAAAATATCTTATCTTATTACATGAAAAATATTTAAGAGGTAACTTTCCTTTATACTTACCGGCACCTTTAGGAAATCTTCTTGCAATAAATGCTTCAAGCTCCTCAAGCTCTCTTTCTTCATCTTCCATCTCTTTCAACTCTTTCTCATATCTAGATACTCTTGTGGAGATTTATCCCAGATCATATCTTTGCTTCTCGGAAACAATAGCCTTGAATGTAGATTCATTCTTAGGAGGAGAGTCTCCAAAATCACTTAGCTCAAAAGCAGGAATCTTACCAATCAACATGTCTCTTGTCACATTTGTCATAGCCTAGATCTCATCAATAGAAGCAACTTTATGTTTGTAAGCAAGAGGAAAGTATCTCAACACTTTAGCAACTAGGCTAAGACACAGTCTGGACCAAAACAACCACCACAAATACACAACACCTCCAAAAATTATGCCTCTATCATCCGCAGCACACTACAATCACCAAGAATGTCACATAACATGAAGAACATCATTGAACAAATAAATTATTCAATAACACTCACAATAATCAATGCAGACCACCAATATGCATAGAAAATGATATAGAGACATTCACAATCAACGTGAATTGCACCACAACAACTACAATAAATTGGATCACTAGAATCATCATAGAGCACCATCATAACTGACTATCAACCTAAAATATTTTCTTGTGGATTTCTAAATCTTGAAACACTCAAACTGAGGACACACATCAATGTTCAAAATGCATCCCACACATCCACAACTGAAGATATTACAATTCCAGAGCAATACAGAGCACAAACCAAAATACATAATTTAACACGAAACAACTAAATAACATCCTCGATACTAGATCTCATAACTCAATCAAGACATCATGCAAACCTCTACAAATGTGAATGAACCATCTATAGATAATATATTTGAAACCCTTTAATTTGCATAAGCTCATCTACAACACATAGGCTAAACCAACTCATTTAATTTGGCTACAACACTAGAATACATTAAAAATATGTTGACATCAATGACAACACATCATTCCAAAAAGCTTCTCAGCGGTATCCAACAAGAACAACTTAAGGAGGTTTTCACCTTGAAGGATTTCATGGGAAGGAAGAAGTTGGAGGACAAGCACTGACACAATGGAGAACTCCTAGAATGATTCGTGTACAACATAGTACATTCCACTAGAAATTTTGAAGCCACAGAAAGAGTGATTCAAAGGATGGTGATCCCTGGAATGGTGGAGCTAACAGTCAAATCCTTGAAGTTTCTAAATTTGATTGCATATACATTTCATGTGAAGGAGGTGCTCAAAAGTGGAGAGAAGGTAGATACTATTAAGGTCATGAGGGATGTATTATGGAGAACAATATGTATACTTATGAGTCTATGATGTATATTAATAAACCTATGTTTCCACAAGGACATATTGAGAGAGAACATGAGGTTTTAAAGACCAATAGAGTCTTTCTCTTCTCAGTATGTGGTTGAATGTAATCCTTTTTTTATGAAATAATGAAAGATAGCTAGCTCTAGGTAGCAGTTTGAAAAAATAAAAAATAAAAAATAAAAGATAGATCTAAAATTAATAAAATAATGAATATTTTAATAAGACAAGTAATTATATAAATTAAATTAATTCTAATTAAATTTAATTATTATTTGTAATTTATAAAAAAATATATGAATAGTTAACCTAATAAAGAAAATCTTTGGAAAAAGGAGAAGGAGAACACTTCGGATAAAGATAATTCTTTCTTTTTTAATAATTTTTCTTTATCCTTGTTAAAACTTAAAAAATAAGATAGAATATCCTAATAAAAGAAGATAATATTGAAATATATTCTTATCAAAAGAAGATATATATATATATATATATATATATATATATATATATATATATATAGAGAGAGAGAGAGAGAGAGAGAGAGAGAGATAATATCCTAATAAAATATTATATAAATATAAGAAAAATATTGAGAATAATTCTATTGTCTTGCATCCTTCTCAATTATAAGCAATTGATTTCAAAAAGTAGGTCATCCATTTCATATAAAAAATGGCTTCACTATAATAGTTATCATGAAAATGATAGAGAAAATAAATGAATAGTTAAAGTACATTTTAATAATTTTATATTATGAGGAAAGATTACAATTATTAAAAATATTATATTTCTTTAATCCTCTTCAATTGTGAAATATTTAAACAAGTATATAAGTTGTTATAGATTACTTGATCAATGGACTAGATAAAAAATCCTATTATAACAATGTTATAAAGGCAAGTACTATGTCGAACTTGTTATTATATCTTTTTTTTAATAATAAAATTTATATTTTCTATGATATAATTATTCATTTTTTTAAATAATAATTTATTGAAAATATTGAATAATATCGTAGAAAATATAAAATATTTATTCATTAAAAAAAATAATTATCATGATTTGATATGGGTTTCATTTTAAATATACCATCAGAACACACAACAAAATGTGCATCCTGATTTGCAGATAGTACAAGAAGCACAGTGGTAATTTTAGAAGCATCAAATACCATCCACTGAGCTAGACATCCAATTGTTCTTCTCACCCTCGATCAAACCTAGCACCATATTTTCTTCAAGAGCTCAAAGCTAATAATTTGAGTCTATTTCTATCTACAATGCATACATGGCACTTTAAAATTTTGCCACAATTATTTTGAATTCACCAATTTTATTAGCATACTGAAGCTTAGTAAACTCAGCTAGCCTCCAAATCATACAAGATGTGAATAAGGTGCTATGTTATGTGTGCAGATTCAATAAGTGTCAAGCATTGCATTAGCCTCTACAATTGCAAGCTAGCGGTTCAAAATTCAGCTGCATTCATGTTTCATGTTAGGAAAATGGTCTCTCAACCTTGCATTTCCATAAGGTTTTTGATAAAGATAAATAGGTTTTACAGGGACCTTAAACCCAGAGTATTATAGACCAGGGCCAGCTGCGAACTAGAAAATGAACCTAAGAAAAATAGGAACAAACCCCACATAGATCGAAAGCCAAAAAAACAAAATCAATAGAACCAAAAACTAGGGAAAAGCACTCAATTAAGAGAGTGCACCAGTTCAGTATTTTCTGAATAATCCTCCATGATGAATATGGAGGTTCCCTTGTCCTAGCTCCGACTCCTAGTTCTAGTGCAAGGAACTGAGCTAGTCTTCCCACTAGCAACACCCTGTCCACCCTCAGAGGCATTATTTTTCTACCTTCCCCCAAGGGAGGGTCACTAGTGATGGTTCTAGTTCTATAGTTGACCATCAACACTACTGTTCATCGCCTCCCTACTAATTTCCACTAGATTGTTCAGGTTTTCCTTGATATCGCTCACATACTCTTCCAGCTTCTCAATTTTGTGCTCATGGACAACCTTCATAGTTTCAGCATCCTAAGATATCTTCTAGATTATTCTCTTGATCTTCTCAGTTTTACTAGGCCTAGGGCATTCTATGAAAGTATCTATAATTCCCTTAATCCCATCTTTCAGGTATCCAATTTCCTTATCCACCCACTTCCAGTAGTTCTCCTGACTTCTAGTAGCCTCCAAAAATAGATTTCCCAACACCTTCTCCTCCTTTTTCTCACCTTTATTTTCCTTATTCACAAACCCTTGTTTCTCATTATCCACATTGATGGCGATTTCCAACCTAATCTCATGGTCCAGGACTTTGGATCCACTATATTTGGTTATTTTCATTTTCTTTTTGGTGGGGGATTCCAAGTCTTGTATTTTCTAATTGCTAGATTTGAATTTACTTGCATCCCACCTTGGAGGATTAGTTTTCCTCCTACTTTTACTTCCCCGTATCACCATAATATCCCCTTCTTTCTTTGGTCTATACTTAGGTTCCTTCGTATCCTTGATGTCATGCCAATCCATGGTAGTACCACTATCATCCTCATCCATCTCCATGTCAGAAAAAACTACACATCGGGCTTAGAGGAGGAAATGTGAGTTTTATCCTTGGGGAGGGTTTCACTTTATGAGCCTGGGCGTATTCCATAATCAACAAGATAAGCCCTTCATGAATCACATGATTATACTAGTTTTCAAAATGTTTAACTAAACTATTCTCCAAAGATGAAACCAAGTAGAAGGCGATGGAAATAATTCTACTATGGCTAAAATGATTTACGATAGTAAAATGATGTGAGAAAATGCTAGCATATATACCATCCAGGGTGATGTACCTCATGATGAATTATGCCATATCAGCCTAAAGGGAAATCACCTCTTTCCTGTTATAGCCACCATCCGCCATTTTTGTAACCCTTTGTCATTCCTTTTCATTGTCATAAAAGGTACAAATAGCCTCCTCACTTGACTTCTTGTCTCTATAGAATTTCTAGAATTTCATATCCAGACGAGTAACAGTGGGAACCAGAGTTTCATCGACTTGAAACTCCACACTGAAGGCAATAAACACACCCTTATTCCAAGCTTTGACAAAGCTTTCTGTAACAATGCTAGAATGACCATGTCGTCTTTCCAAAAAGGGCACCATCCCACCATCATAAATTTCCTCCCAAACCTCCTTAGTCTTCTGCCACTTATCATAGGTCATGGGTTAAAACCTATTCTTTTCACCTCCCATTCTATAGCTAAAGAAATTTAGACAACAAGACTCTAGAAAAACTAGGAGGAAACAAAAATAGAAATGGGACAGACTGAAAGTTCTAGAACTTCTCAAAGTGGTAGTAATTCGAAATACCACCCCAACGGCTCCCATCTCATCATAATCTTTCATCATTAATTTCATTGGAAAGGCTGAAGATCTTGACATCATTTCTTACTAGGTCGCACAGAGTTTTCGTGAAATTTTCTCTTCATCTCCACCATTTAAGCACCACGTTATCAACCGCCAAGTTGGCTAAATGATCCGTCGGTTTGTTTCCTTCCTGAAAAATGTGCTAGATCTTGAAATCCTCCAGGTCAACAATCATTTCAAGGCAATCCTTGATTAAATTTGAAATAGTTCATCTAGGCACCATACATCCCTTCATGCATTTGACAAAGTTAAGTGAGTCACTTTCTAGCCATACCCATTTGAACCCCTCCTTGCTCACCATTTGAAGTCCTATGTAGGCAGTGTTGGTCTCCATGAAATGGTTAGTCTGGGTGCCCAAAGGGAGCACCATCATAGAGACCAACAAACCCAAATGGTTCCTCACCACTCCCCCACAGCCACCTGACCCTAGATTTCCTTTGGCCACCTCGTCGATATTAATTTTGATCCACCCCGAAAGGGGTGGATTCCAAGAAACATTCTCTCTAGTATGTTTAATTTTATAAATAGGGATAGATATATTCTAGCATATCTTCCACCTCTTGATAGTATCCCATTCCTCCTAGTTAGACTCAAGTGGAGGAGCATTTTTCCTACTTGGACAGTAATTAAGAAAGTTTTCCTTAATATAATTCCTTATTCTGATAGCCACAACAAGAGCATTGGACTCCATATCTCTGAAAACCCTATTATTTCTTTCCTTCGACAAACCCCATGCAATGTGTGGTAGGGATAAGTTCCATAAAATACCAATTGCATGGTTGCCATATGGGCACCTCCATTTGTACCAAAAGTTTTGTATAGAATCAGGGGGGACTCAAATAATATTCCACAGATTGAGAAAGAAGGCCCAAATTTCCCTAGCATAGGAGCAATGTAATATTAGATGATCAATATTTTTAGCTTTTTCTTTACATAAAAAGCATCTATTAGTGATGGGGATCCCACATTTATAGAGATTATCAATGGTAGAGATCTTGCTTTGCATGACTAACCAAAAGAAGATATT
Organism: Cryptomeria japonica; assembly: GCF_030272615.1. NCBI lineage: Eukaryota > Viridiplantae > Streptophyta > Pinopsida > Cupressales > Cupressaceae > Cryptomeria > Cryptomeria japonica. Next base: position 799,127,943 of record NC_081414.1, on the reverse strand, counting down.
AACTTTAGGAATTAAGAGTTTATTCCAAACTCCAACCCAAAAGGTGGGAGGAGAAAATGACCAGGTGACAATTCTGAAAGCATCTACCACCAAAAAATGCCCAGAGGTAGAACCATTCCATATGACCATGTCTTCCACCAGAGAGGATGGAATGGTGATCAAGTTCATCCAAGAATTCAAAGGAGACAAAGAAGAATCCAAGCTTCTAAGGTCCACCCAAACTCCATTACTGATATAATCCGAAACCCAAGTTCCAATCAGATTAATAAATTTCTCTTTGAATTGTGAAGCCCACACCGAATTAGATAATGGTCCCTCTCCTGTCTACCAATCATCCTAAAACCTTATATCTCTACCATTTCTCAGAACCCATCAGCTTCCCTGAGAAATAATGGGAGTAGATCTGAAGAAGTTGTTCCAAAGATCATAGACTAAATTTGGGAGGGTATAATTTTCTAGCATTCTTTGGAAACCATGAATTTGGTATTTGTCCTTGAAAATATCAATCCCTTCATTGTTCTCCTTTAAACATCTCAATATCTTTTTAGCCATTAAAGCTTTGTTGAAGTCTCTCAAATGTCTAATATCTAGGCCTCCCCTATTTCTGGGCAAACAAACCTAATCCCAAGTGACCAAATTAAGCCTACTCTTGGATTTAGTACCTGACCATAGGAAGTGTTTCTATATTTTTTGCATTCTATCAGCAAATTTGGCTAATATTTTAAAGAGACTCATAGCATAGATGGGAAGGTTCTAAAGTGATGCCTCAATTAACTAAAGTTTACCTGCTTGGCTTAACAAAGCACCTTTCGAGCTAGCCAACTTCATTTGAAATCTATCAATCAGACTAGACCAAAAGGAGTCCAGGGCAGGTCCCACGCACAAGGGAAGACTCAAATAAAAATCAGGGAGAGCACCCATCTTGGAGCCCAAAATATTGGTAATCTTCATTTTTCTATGCTTAGGGGTATTAATGAAGAAAATTGAGCTTTTAGAGAGACTGACTTTTTGCCCCGATCCTTTCTCATAAGTATCCAAGATAGCTTTAATAGTATTTTCTTCTTTAATTAAAATTTCCCCCATCAATAGCATATCATCAACAGATTATTGGTTGGAGCAAATAGTATCTTGGGAAGAAGGACGTAATACCATTAGATTTCTCTTCCTGATATCTCTTTGGATAATTTTTTAGAAATCTTCACTCATTAGAATAAAGAGAAATGGGGAGAGAGGGTCTTATTGTCTAATACCCCTTGATGTCGAGAAGAAACCAGATGTCAAACCATTGACCAGAACTAAAGATTTAGGAGTGGTAACATAGTGATTGACAAGCTGGATGAAATGCCTACCAAAACCAAAGGATTGAAGCACTTTAAATAAAAAATTCCAATTGACCCGATCATAAGCTTTGAGGAGAGCCAACTTCAACAAGAAGCTTGACTTCTTATTGAAAGACAAAGAATGGATATTCTCATGGACAACAATAATAGAATCCAAAATCTATCTATCAGGAACAAAACCATTAGGATGCTTCAAAATCGAAGAAGGCAGAAAATGCTTAAGCCTAAACACAATGATCTTGGTAAAGATTTATAGACCGAGTTACATAAACTAATGGGTCTAAAGTCTTGAAAGGAACTGGCATCTGGTTTCTTAGGGATCAGGACAAAAAAGGCTGCATTTAGTTCCTTAAGAAGCAATCTGGAACCAAAGATCTCTCTTGCAGCTTCCATAATATCTGAACCAATAATCTGCTAAAAGGTTTGGAAAAAGAACATTGGGAAGCCATTAGGGCCAAGAAATTTATTACCTTCAAAGGAGAAGGCCATAGCTCTAACCTCATCATGAGATGGGATTCTAGTTAGCTCCTTATTCATTTCCTGGGAGACAGTACAATGAAACTTCTGCATGATCTCATCTTGAGTATTAACATCAAGAGGGCCATCACCCAAAAGAAGAGCGGAAAAATATCTAATGGCTTCTTGGTTCAACTCTTTCTTCTTATCAATCCAGCAATGATCCACCAAAATTTTATTGATTCTTTTTGAAGCCCTATGTTTGAGGGTAGTCATATGAAAAAAAATTATGTTTCTCTCACCAAATTTGAGCCATAAGGCTCTGGACCTCTACTTCCAGAATTCCTCCTCTGTAGAGAACATATCATGAATCCTGGTAAGTAACTCCACTTCTTTGTCCATAACCACGGGACCATACCCCACATCTTGAATCTAAGACTAGACATCATCCAAATATTTCTTGAGCTTCTCATTTATCTAAAAAATATTGTCGAAGGATGCTTTATTCCAGAGTTGGATATTGGAGTTGATATTGGCTAGTTTCTTAGCCACTCTAAACATTGCAATTCTCTAAATGTCAACATTCCACCATTTAGAATTATTTTCATGAATATCCAGAACTAAAAGCCACATCTTCTCAAACTTGAAGGGGAATGCCTTCCTCTCGGTCAAAGGGGATATACTCAGACAAAATGGTAAATGTTCAGATCCAATTCTAGATAACACATTTAATCTACAAGAAGTACCATGAATCCACTCAGGAGAAATAATACCTTTGTCCAGTTTGACTTGGATGAGGTCCCCTGCACTTCTTTTGTTGGATCAAGTGAATTTATCCCCAAGGAGATCAAGGTCTAACAAACCCAGAGAATTAATCATATCCGTCAAGTCCTGCCTACTTTCATTCGAAATAGGCATCCCAATAGCCTTTTCCATACTAGATAATGGAGTATTAAAATCCCCCAATAGAATCCATTTCTCATTTGGGAAAACTATTCTAGCATTAATGATAGAGCACCAGAGCATTTTTCTAGTGTTTTTCCCATTTGGGGCATAAATATTAGATATGATCCAACCAAACCCATCAGATTGACTAGTAAATCTAGTGGCAATGTGATTAGGAGAGGTAAAGACAACCTTACCCAAAAAAATTCTAGGATTCCACAAAGTAGAAATACCACTAGAAGCCCCATCAGCATCAGCACAATGAGTTCTACACTCTCTAAAAATAGCCAATTTGATCTTTTCCACTCTACAACCAGGCATTTTCGTTTCTTAAACAAGACATATATCGGGGCTTGTAATCTCTAACCAGGTTGGATAGAAGATCATGTTTGTGGGGATGATTCAATCACCTAATATTCCATGAAATGTATTTTATTTGACTGGATGGGGGAACCAATCCCCATGTTCTATAGTGTTCTCTAGACTCCATCAACAATGGAAGCCTGACTATTCTTGTCTCTGCTAATCGCATTGGGAGGCCTCCCCACTGCCCTAAAATCAGATCCATAATCCACCTTTTGTCTATTTCTAGTCTTCACACCACTAGAAACTGGTGTTAATAAATGACCATTTGGGGAGTTCTTTTTTTTGTGCTTAGCTTTAACCTCAATAAATGGATTTGAATTATCATCATCCTGGGTCACATCATTCGTAATGTTTGAATTTGATGAGTTCCCAAATTCAACAACAAGGTGAATGGAAGGATCCAGTTCCCTATTAACCTCCATCAGAGACTCATCCCCATAAGAAATCTCCTCAGGCTTCAAACTTCCCCCTGCATCCCTCCTCATTCAAGGGAACCAGGTTTAAAAGATTTGGATCTGGTCCATCCTGAACACGTGGGATATTATTAACTGCATCCATACATGGAGGAGGAGCCAAGGGAAGCGAATCCACCAGATCCACCCCCTTTGTCTCATCTTTCTTCTTCCAGATCCTCTTAGGCTTAGGATTAGAAGGGCATTCCCTGGCCCAATGATCAACTTTTTAACAATGGAAGCAAGCAAAGGGAATATATTCATACTCTACTTTCTGAACCCATCTGCCTAGTTTAGAGAAGAGGTCAATCTTGTTCAGAAAATTAGCAGATTGTTTAACATTTGCACAGATTCTTACATACACCAAGCGCCTCTTCGCAAAGGTCATTGGTTCAATTGAAATGATCTCACCAAAGCGCGCAACAATCCCAATAAATATTTATTTTCCCCAAAACTCTATAGGAAAACTTGGTAGCCACACCCATATAGGGGCCTCATTACATTCTCATTCCTTCGGGTTAAAGCCTGGTTCCCATTTCTTGAGAGCCAATGATGATTTGTCTAACATCCAGGGACCACCTACTAAGAAAGATTGAAGGTCCTCCTCACATGCAAAGGAGAAGGTGAAAAACCATTAGACATGGCCACCACATCAATCTAACATTTTCCCTTCCATTCCCAGGACACCTAATCCCTAACAGCTTCAATATTAGGTTGAGGGCCAATAAACTTGCCAACCAAGACAAAGGCCAGATTACCCATATTCCTTTCAACGATACAATATAGAATAAAAGTGGAACAAGAACCAGACTTCGGTTCTACTTAATGGGGAATAGGCACAATAGCCTTGCCTTTGAGGTTTGTCCCAAACAAAGTAGACCATTTTCTTTTGTAGTCCAAAGATCCCGGTTTCCTAAGATTCTCCATAGACTTCTTGGGACCCTCCCTGCCACAAGGTAAAATAGTAGAGTTAGCTTTTTCTTTTGGTGGTACCAGCAAGGTGCCCCCATCCCAAATCTTAATGAGACTGTCATCCGAAGATTCAAATTTTGTTTCTCCCGTGGTAGATTTATAGTAATTTTTCATTTGAGAATGAATTAGTGTGAAATTTTCCCAAAAGATTTAGATTGGCTAGATAAGTATGATATTTTTTTATTGCAAGATCATTTCTAGATTTGAAGATATTAACGTTTTCATTTTTTTAAGTTGCGAATGAAAGTTTTAGAGTAAATTTTGAGGAATTTGGAGGCTCCAAAATGACCAAAAAGTATCGATAGTTGGCATAGCAAGTTATAGATGGTTAGAGCATGCCACGAGGTTTCTAGTGCTTCAAATAGTTTGTTAATCAAACACCTAGTTAAAAACTTATGGCCTTTGAAAGTCGGATTTTCTGACATAAGAAATATAAAAATGTGTTAGACACATAAATGAGCTATAAAAAGGAGGTAAACATGTTGATGTTTGTTTTGAAACATCATAGGGCATCTCGTGTTGGAGATAATATGGGTTCCACTTTATTGGGTGGTTTTTGCCCATGGTTTTATAATACTGTTTGACGGTTTCATGTATTGTATCTCCTATGTATGAGGTGAATGAGATGGAGGTTCTGTGGAAGACTCTTATAGCTATTGAGTTACCTCTAAATCTCTAGTTGGTGATACTCCTTTGAAAATCTTTTTGTGCAAGAATATTGTAAAATGTTATTGATTTCTAAATAATATATTGGGTGGCTTTTGGAGTGTGGGGTTATTCTCCCAAAAGGGTTATCCCCATGTAAATAACTGTGTTGTGGTATGGATTCTATTTATCTTTATTTATGTTAAGTTTTTGTAACTGTTATAATGATCTATAAATTTTTTCACATTAACTTTCTTGCAAGGTTAGCATAGGAAGTCATTCTACTACTTAACTTCCTTACAAATGGTATCAGATCTTGATTACCTTTGGTTTTAGTTGTGGGTTGTTGGGTTATTTGAACTAATCTAGATTTGAGTGGGATATTGTGTAGAAAATACTTTTTGATCTTGTTGCAAGAAGTTTCTGAAGGCAAGTTCATCAGGGAGAATAGACTTGGAGGAATTTTATGGAAGTGATTTTGAGATGTGGAAGTTGAAGATAAAATATCTACTAATAGATCGAGATATGTGGGATGTTGTTGATGTGAATGTCTGAATAACTTCAGATCCTACTATGGTTGCTTAGTATGATGCTATATATTATAAAGCTAAGGGCCTATTAGATTATGTTTGGTAGACTTTGTTTTAATCAATGTCCATGAAGAGACCTCTGTAAAGAAGCTATGGAATAAGTTTTGTGAGATTGTGCTTGGCAAAATCTATTTTAATCAATCTCAACAAAGAGACCTCTTTAAAAAATTCATGCTTCAAACAAACAACTATAAAACTCTCAGTTGGCCAACACTATAATCTAACTGAAGTAATAGTTCATTGAAGGATAATTCAAAATTATATTAATTGTTAAGATCAAAATAACACCTTCCCAAGTGACAGGATGTCTAAATAGTGCTCAAAGGCTTCGATCAAGTGAGAACTAAAATAAAAATTACTTAGAACTAAAATTGGAAAGTAAACTATGAATGGCTTTATAGAGCTCAACAATACTTCCCAACATTATAAAAATCATAATTTATAGAGATCATTGAAACAAATTATGAGCTAAGGAGCCAAAATGGAAGATTTAAACTCAACCAATTATTTCTACCATCAAAAAATAAAATCATGAAAAATAACTTGCATGTATTGAAAATTTATAAAACTATTTTCTTTCTGACAATATCTCATTTCTAATTACCTAACTCTATTTTCCCTAGTTATCAAGTTTAAATAAAAAGGCTTCTTTTAAGCACTTGCGTTATTAGCTCTTGGTCTTCTCATGCATAGAATTCTTAAAAAAATATTATCACCTTAGCAATGAGTGGGTGGAGCTTTGAGTGTCGAGCTAGGTACTAGGTTCCCATGCCACTAGCGATTAAAGACCCTAACTCTTGATGGTGGCTATGAATAGAAAATAACTAGTAATTTAGGCTAATATCATAAGAACCAAATAATAAAACCCAAAAAATATTGATAAAAAAATATTAAAATTACTTGCATACTATGATTGTTGATGATATGCTTACAAAGAGTACAATTTTGACACCAACAATGCATAGAGTCATATCTAATACACAAAAAATATGTAGTGATGATGTCATGAGGGTATGCATAGGGAACATTTTATTGTGTATGGGGATATTTTGCCTAATAAGTGTGATTATCCATATAGTATGACTATATGAATTTTGATTACCAGAAAATAAATCTTTCATTTTCATGGACCACAGTCACCAAATTTGATAATTTGATATTTATCTTTTTAGGTTCTATACATAATGATAGGTTAATATTTGATCCTAAATGTTCTAATAATTTGGATACCTCCTAGATTAGGTAACACTAACCATACTTCAAACCCTTGTAGATCTAGGAAAGCATAACAAAATTTAACAAAATACAATCTAAATTTGACATTCCCTAACACATTAGATACAATCATGAGGTCCTTAAGAGTGCAAAATACACCCAAAAAAGGTTCAATCTTGATGATATCCCTTAAATCTAGGAAGGAATTTATAACAGTAGAGCTCTAATAGTATAATGGTGAACTAGTTAATCGAGATTGAGATCACTCTATTAAAATAATAAAATAAATTTTAAATTAAATAATCTTCTATGGCATTTGATTTTACATAATTAAAATAAGAATTTAAATAAAAATCAAACTATGACATTTTAAGCATTATCATTCATACTTTATTCGAATTTAATTAGTGTTAGGTAGAATAAATTACTATATGGATCTTAATGATCCTAATAGGAATCAAGTGCTCAATGCAAGGCCCCAACATGAAAAGGGATGAAGCCAAGATCATGTGCTAGTGAATTTGGCAGAATGTATACAACTAAGGTTGATCTTCATTTTAAAAAGCATACTCTATATTTTTGAAAATATTTTAAATTATTATGTATTTCTATACCAAATATTTAAAATAATATATTTTTTGATTAATGTAAGTGGGGAGGAGCTCTAATCCATTATAGATCAGACAATAAACATTTGAACAACAAACTATTGTGACACCAAGTAGCAGAGCTACACCTAAGAATTTTGAATCAGAAAGGAATGACCTTTTTTCTTTGATTGTACAATTGTACAAAATGAAACATCCTTCTCGAAAGAAGCAAGGGGAGTAGTGCTTGGATAACCCTATATTGATACTTTTTATAATTTGCTAGTATTTTAATTTTTTAGTGTGATATGTTAAATTATATATTAGATATTATTTAAATATATTAATATATTAATAAATATATAGTTTAATTCAATTATATTTAAAAAATTTAAATATATTAAACTCATAATGATATATTTATACTAATTAATATTTAAACAAATACATCAACTATCTACACAACAAATACTATTATTGCAATATTATAAAGGCAATTACTAACTACTACATGATACATGTTATTTTATATTTTTATTAACTTTTAAATTATGTATAGCTTCTAATTATTTATACACATTATTCATACTATTTTCTCTTTTTGCATACACACCCCTAATAATCTATAAGATTATTTTCATCAATTTAAATTGTATTCTCCATCTACTTATCAAATAATCCAAAATAGATCTTTACTTCTAATGAATTTTTAAGAAATTAACTCTAACGATTTCGTGTTCTCACTTTCCCCATAATGTATTTGATTTATTTTTTCTTAACTCTAATGCTTTCTTGTCCTCACTTTCCCTATATTGTTGATTTTTTTTGATAAGCTAAATACTATGGGATATAGAAGCTCTTTTTACCTATTATGTTATAAGAAATTGGTTGTTTTCTTCTAATCAAAATATTTTTGGGCTATTGAAGTCAATAATTTTCAACATTCATAAGAATTTATCATTTTATCAAATATTAAAGATAATGTACATAAAATATTTTCTTATTTTTTTGAGGATTCACATTACATTTTTTCAAAATCCAAAAAATATATCATATTTATGTGAAGGTTTGCAATAATAGTTATGTGATTTTCTTGAGTAATGTCGATGTAAAATTTTATGATGATAATTATTCCCACTTTCCCCTTTCATTTCAAGTATTCATGTTCGTTGTCTGGAGGAGGTTTTTTTGATACTTTCTTTTCTAGCAGGAAGGTTTTTGGCTCATGGGATTTGGCACAGGGCTTTGGAAAAAAAATTCTTCTTCCATTGATAGCAGCTGTCGAGTCTATATTTGAAAATTATCCGATGGGTTTGCAAATTGCCATATGGGCTCTATGCAAAACTGATATTATATGTGTTGTGACCGCATTTTGTATGTGGTTTTGGGCGGGATGTATAAACTGGTCTATTAGATACTATAGGTTTATTTTATGAGCTGTGACCGGAGGTTTTCTTCCTAAGGTTCTTTCCTCCCGTATGCTCTTTTGGAATAATCCACTTTTATTGAAAAAAAAATATATAATTTTCTTAAAAACTTTATTAATCTTTTTCAATTAAAATTTTTGTTGAAGAATCTTTTAAATTCTGAATTTATGTTGATAAATATGTATAAATTCAAACATATAGAATAACAATTATTTGTTAATGATATTATAATTTATGGTCTAAATCAAAATTGATAGAATAAAAATACTTATATCACTTAAAAATTCTATAAAATTCTCAGTAGTACCTATCCTTCATTCACAAATCATTGAACAAAATGATTCTCCTAAACTAGTATAAATATAGAATTCTTGACCCTGTTACATTTAGATATTCTTAGAAATTGGCTGCAGACCATGATAAAGTGGCAGACAATCCGAGGAATATATTGGAGAGGGCAGTTGCATTTGTCTGGCGACTTAATTTATTAATTCAGTAAGAGCACCTTACAGATTTAACGAAGTCAGTAAACAATCATTTCTCGCGTACAAAAAAATTAATGAGGATAGTACCACCTGTGGAATAGCTTTGAACTATTTTCACACCCACTCACTCTTTCTTCCCATTCCAGAGGACAAATATTATTATCATTACAACAGTGAACGAACAAAGAAAAGTTGAATTTCAATTCACACGAAATGAAACCCACGATATAATTGAAATTCAGACAACTGGATTCTAAAGAAATATTAGTTTAGAAAAGAAAATATTCTGAATCAAGAATGTTCAATGTCATTCGCTTCCACGAAGCTAAAGGAATGCCTAAAAAATTACTAGTGGGGATGCGAATCAAAATTTGTATATTTATAATAAGCGTTAAGAGCGTGAGAGCAGATAAAAGGTTGACGTTTGGTAAATGTTTAAAGAATATATATAGTTCAGCTCGAGGCTTGATCAACACCTGTTTCTTATTTTACCCGATTATGGATCCCACTTAGTTGCCACTTAGTTGCCTTTCTAGCGACGTGTGGCAATTGGACATCAAAATCAGTACGAATAACAATTATTTTGTTGCAGACACTATTTGTTAGGAGGACGCGTCTATACTGGCTCCAAAACGGCACTGTCGTACAAACGACATGCATCCAGAGCGCACTGACATATCCCTCCCATGCCCTCCCATGACGCGATGAGTCACATTTTGGGACCCACCATCAGGCCGTTTTCCGACGCACTTGAAAGGTTGACCGTTACGTTTAGATGGGCTGGTGTGGACCCCTCTGACCTGTCCACTTCGCCGTTACCGGTTACCATTTCCCTCATCCATAATCCCACTCAAAGTTTGATATTTTCAAACTCTTTTCTCCCGCTAAGCGAAAATGGGAGCTTTTGAACTAAATTAATATTTTTCAAACTCTTTTCTCCCGCTCCTAAGCCAAAATGGGAGCTTTTGAACTAAATTAATATTCCCCCCATTATTAGTAGTAGAGGTCGAAACAGGAACAGAGAAAGAGTGCGGCCGGGTGGTATGTGCCCGAACCAGATAGAGAAAATGTCAGAAAGAAAGAAAGAAACTAATTTCCGATGGAAAGAAAGAATGCTCAACAATTATATATTTGATTATATTATTATTTTTGGCCATCTCTTATCAATATAATGATAAATTATGTCTTTATTAGTTAATTATAAGTTTTTTGGTAAAATTTTTACATTATTTTTCTATCCTTTTTTCTTTATATGTAGGTAGTCAATGTGATAAAAAATGTCAAGTTCTAATATTTTTTCTTGTTGATAGTTAATGTAGTCAAGATGAGAAATATTTTATATTAAACTGACTTCTATAAATGAATTCATAGGCTTATGATAGCCAAAGTTATGGCAAAACAAGAATTTCATATAGGTTTTTTAGTAATATCTATGAGCAAAACTGATTTTAGATGTAGTCCTAAAATTTGATCCAAGAAATAGTCATATGTATATTTAATTATGTTCAAGGATTATTGGAAAACAAAATTATAAACCCTAACAAACTCACCATTGTATATAATTTCCTTTCCATTGAAATCACTAAATGCAGATATGCAACTATATCTAATGACTACGCAATTCATATGTTTTCTTTAAAACTCTAAATATCATATATGAACTCATCAATTTTGTAGCATAAATACAATAATACACCAAAGTGTATATATATTCAAAGCACTTATTTAGGGTAAACAACATATATAAGTTTCATCTTGATGTGCGTTCAAATAATAACATAAGGTAGTGTGATATAATAAGAATATACTTCCCTTTTGGAAATGACATCCATGAATCAATATTCCAACCATGTGATAAGAACTCATTTTCACCCTTTTAGGGCAACTCGAATAGAATATATACTTGCCAAAATCAATCAAATCATTAAAAAAATAATTTTCCATATTCAATTTATTAACTTAGGGTAAATAATATGCATATGAAAAGATTGCCTCAAAACACCAAAATCTATTTTAATAGATGCTATTCATCATTTTACCTTGGGTAAAAAGAACTTTTCAAAATAGATTTTCTTCTTTGAACAAAATATAATCCTCAAATACATTATTCATACAATAAAGAATAATATTTACCCTAATATGGATTCAATTCAAAAAATTAGGGTAAAAACATGATGAGAGACAATATTATTAGGTCACCATATTGAAAGTACTTATGTATAAATATAATTTCATCTTTGTCAAAATATATTCTTTTATAACTTCTTCAAAGGCAATTAGAATATTATCATAATTATATTAAAGACTACAAATAAGATTTGTTTTCAAAGTGCTTTTGCAAGTAAATAAAGATCATTATGTGGTGAGAAATACTCCCTGCTCAACATGTGCTTAGGAAAAATAAATTCAAACTTTCATATGTGAGCTCCACACCAAACAATGTAATCAAAAATTCATATTACACCAAGGATATTTAATAATTTGCCCAAATGTTTGCATAAATAAGAATCCCTAACATTCAAATGATTTTCAAAGATATCTTTCAAAAGTTACACTAATCATTTTAAAATTTCTCCAAAATTTGTCTATTTACATTTAATAATGTTTAGAGAAATTTTTACTTAATGAATTCCAAAAATTTCCAATAGTAACTAATCCCTCAAAAGAGAAAAATGAGAAAAATGTACTCATTCTTTGATTATTCATAAATAAAATTTACCAAAAAATATATACTCAACTCATTAATTTTTTAAGGTAAAAATATTTATGAAAGCTTAAAAGATCATAACATTAAAATCCACTTATTAATTGAAAAAAAAAAAATTCAAAGTTCATAAAATGTGGAAAATATAATTTTTAAAATAATAATTTTCCTTTTCTATGGTATTTACATGAATGGTAAAAAATCATTATGAAAATAAAATACTCTATTAAATTTCTTATGCAAACCTAAGAAATATAATTTTGTGTTATAGTATCCCTTTGCAAAACAAAAATTAAAAATATATTACCTCACTGTGGATCCATCGGGGTAGCATACCTTATCCTACACTGATACCCGATGGCAATGAAGACTTCTCCTTTGGCTTTGTCATTGGTATAACAAAAGTTAACATCGGCATAACTTGGTCCATCGGGAAAGGCCTTTTCGGCTACATCGATACCTGATGGAAAAGAAAGAAATAAAATCTTACCAAATGTTTCCATCGGTAAAACATATAGTATCAGAGCAATGCCACTTTCGCTATGCCAATACCCGATGGTTAGGGTTAGGGTGGTTGTTACGAAATGCACTATAATCCATATGGAGTTTCTTCAAATCGATTACATCCTTCAAGAGTGTTTATGATCATGTGTGATGTGTCATTCGTGTAAAATATTGGAGAAGATGTATCAAGACACAAAACATGAAATTGGTTATTATCTACAGAAGGGATGCTTGCAAAGGATTGAAAATCATGGTTTGCAATGACCTTTTCCTTTTTCACAACGTGCTTGGAACAACTTCCTATGATCTATGGTAAATAAGTTCACTAGTCTCGACGCTTTCACACATGTCAGTTGTGCTACTTGTTTCCTTCTAACATGAGCTTACCATGGCAACTAAAATGACAAGCTCCTTCCACTGTTTCTCATTTGCAGGTCAAACAACAATGTTGTCACTTCCATCCTTTTTCTTTTCCAGTATAATGATACTTCATGATACTTCAGCCAAGGTGCAAGCAAAACTCGAGCTTCTACTGAAGCAAGCTTGTCATTGATTTTAAGTCCAAATTATTTTGCATATGGATCTTGAGCATATGCATTGTGGTAGACAATTTGTAAAATGTCCATCTCTCTGTCTCTAGGGTGTTGACCTGTAACTCTCAGAAGGGCGGCAATTTGCTTTTCATTCAAACATTTTGAATAGCTTTGGCCCTCTACTATTTTGCATAGCTCCATTGGCAAGTAGCTTGGCCTTTGTTGATTTCAAGCTTGTAGGGTTAGAATTATGGTTTAGGGTATGGGTTAGAGTTAATTTTAGGCTTACAGTTTACATAGTAGTTAGGGTTACGGTTACCATTTACATCATGGTTGGGGTTAGGGTTACATTTAGCATTTTGGTTATTGTTAAGGATAGGATTTAATATAGTAGTTAGGGTTAGGGTTAACATCTAGGGTTGAGGCTAAGGATTATTCTTGGGTATATGGTTAGCTTGGGTTTACTTTATTGTTAGGATTAGAGTTAGGGTTTAGGGCTAAGATATTAGTTTAGAGTTAAGATATAGGTTTACGGTTAGGGATAGGGATAGGTTTTGGGTTATGGTTAGGGCTATGGTTAGGGTTAGGCTTTTGGTTTTGGACAAAGGATTATTGCTAGGGTTAGGGTTAATCTTTAGGGTTAGGAAAAAGGATTATTTCTATGGTTAGGGTTCAAGGTTACTATTAGGTTAGGGTTAGGATTAGGATTAGGGATATTGTTATGTCATGATTGTGTTTAGGGTTAGGTTTACATCATGATTAGTGTTAGGGTTAAGATTAGGGATAAGTTTAGGGTTGAGTTATGGTTAGGGTTCAATTAGGGTTATATTAGGGCCAAAGATAAGGCTATATTGAGGTTAGTGTTAAGGTTAGGTTATGATTAAGGTTACTATTCTAGGTTAATGTGTGGGGTTAGGGTGGGTGATCAGTTAGAATCAATGTTAAGATTAGGATTAGTATTCAATAAGGTTATACACATAATTTTTCATTTATGTTTAGGGTTAAATTAATTAAGGTTTTATTACCCTTCGAGTAAGTGTTAGGATTCAAATGTAGTCAAAGTTTAAGTATGAAGCATGATGTTTGGATTAGGCTCCTTCAATAAAGGTTGATTTTAAGGTTAGAGTTAAGGTTTAATTAGGGTTATGCTTATGTTAACCCAAAGGTTCAATTAGAGTTATGATTCAATTTAATTTAGATTAGGGATACTATCAAGGCTAGCATTTGATTATGGTAAGTGTTTAACTATAGTCGGGGTTAACTTATTAGAGTTCAATCAACATTAGAATTAGGGATACGATTCAATTACATTAGGGTTAAGGTTAAATTAGGATTATAGGTAATTGAGGGTTAGGGTTTGGGATAAAATATGACTAGAATTATGGTTCAAATAGGATTAGGGCTTAGTTTATGGTTAGGGTTCAATTATGGTTAGATTATAGTTCAAATTATAGGTAGGGTTTAATTTTAGGATTAGAGTTAATTTTAGGCTTAGATTATAATTATAGTAAGATTTTGTTTAGGCTTAGATTGAAATTGTATATTTTAGGACTACCTTTTAGTTTCTTTCCATTTAATACTTCCTCTATTTCCATTTTTATTTTTTCCACCAGCATTAGATTTGACAGTGACGCTTCTTTGAAAATTCTTTTGTTCCTTTCCTTCCAGATGTGCCATACTATTATGGATGTTCCAGTCATCCATAGATCACTCCACTTTGACTTCTGCCTGGTTGGCCAAGAGAGAATGAAGTCAAAAAGTCTTTCATTTTTTACCGTAGCCCAATTTATTCTTTTAATGAATCAGTTCCAACAATATTCTGCCAACAGACAATTGAATAGAAGATGATTTGTTGATTCTTCATCTACATAGCACATAACACAACGATTGGGGCCTGAGATGCCAATAGTTTTGAGTCTATCACCCGTTAGGATTCCACTATGAAGAGCAATCCATAAAAAATCCCCAACTTTTGGAAGTAGCTTGGTGCATTGATAAGGCACGGTGGACAAAAATATTTTGTATGCTTTCATTGTATTAATTTTCTTTTATTGTGACTAAATTGTGTGTCCATGTGACTAATTTGAGTTGCGAATGAAATTTGATCTCCATTGAAGTTGGTTGTGATTTTAGGATACCAAGTATAATCTCAAAATTTTAGTGCATCACCTCCTATGGCTAGTAGTTTTCAATTCAAAATCAATATTTCTATCATTTTCTCTTCTCAAGTGCAATAATTTTAGGAGTTTTTCCAAGGGAAGTATCCCATAATATGGAGGTTCATCCTTGTTTTAGGTCACTCATAGCTTGAGAAACTCATAGTTTTGAGGCAATATCTTCACATGCCTAGTGATCATATAGGTCCTATGGTGTGCTAAGGGATCATATAGTGTCCTATGACCCCTTAGGACACCCTATGACCCTTTAGATGTCGTTAGGGGTCATATTGTGTCCTAAGGGTCATATGGTGTCCTATGACCCCTTAGGACACCATATGGTGTCATAATGTGTCTTATGTTGTCCTAGGACACCATATGAGAGGGAGGGGGAGGAGAGAGGGAGAGAATAAGAGAGATATACACCTGAGAGAAGGGGAGAGTGAGATAGAGAGGATGACAGAGAGAGACTTCATTGTGTATCCATGTGATCTATATTGGTTAACTTCATGCATTAATTGTCTATGTATAGTCACATTTTTGTGTATATAGCATATATAATCTTAATCCTAAATATGCACAAATGGTTTAACATCAAAACTGATGGAATCTATCACACACACACACACACACAAAATCATTTCTTATCTTTGATCACAATTGGACACACTAATGTGTGCCCCAAGCTTCAATATTATTTCTTTTGAATGAGTCTTTGAATGACATAATCTACACTTGCTCTAGCCTACAAAACTTTATAGTTTTCCATAGATGTAGCTAATAGAGATAACATGTAACCAATAAATAGAATCTAAACTTGTTATTTGACTCCTAAATGGATGATATGATGATGTTCCTATGGTTTGTTTAAAGATCCTTCAATTTTGTCTCATTTATGAATTTTCAAGGCAAGAAGTGTCATGTTAGTAGATGGTGTATGTTTTGTTGAGTGTTTTGACAAGTTGAAGTTGTGAATACAATCATTTTCCTTCAAGCAATTATTGAATTTAAAACTTTCCTATGAACCAATTATATACTACATGTTTCTAATTTGAGTTGCAAATGAATTTGATCTCCATTGAAGTTGATTGTGATTTTAGGATAGCAAGTAGAATCTCAAAATTTTAGTGCATCACCTCCTAGGGCTAGTAGTTTTCAATTCAAAAGCAATCTTTCTATCATTTTCTCTTGTCAAGTGCAATAATTTTAGGAGGTTTTCCAAGGGAAGTATCTCATAATATGGAGGTTCATCCTTGTTTTAGGTCACTCATAGCTTGAGAAACTCCCCATGTTGTGCAAGATTACAGAGTTTTACATCTTAGCATTTGGGCACAATCCTTAGTAACAACAGTTTTTGGCACACCAAGTGGGATAGTTCGGATTGTTTCAGTCCAAGGATTTTCCATATATTGTTGATATTGGTATTTATATGAATGATATCTTCCTTTTGAGGCAATATCTTCACATGCCTAGTGACTCTGAGTTCAAATCTGTTGGTTCAATAGTCCAAGTGTTGGTATGTTTCAAAGAAAATCTATTTTATTTTGATTCTCTAGCTCTTTGAATGAATAGATATGTCTATACTTTACCAAACCCTATTTCATGAGAATGATAGTCCTACACCATATTATCTATATAAGACCCACAACACTACTAGTTTTATCCTAGATAAACTTTCTACAACAAGCTATTAGCATATTCAATATGCTTACCACCCACCCATCCCTGCTCAAACCCCTTGGGAACTTGACTATAAGTGTACTTATCAAGTGAATTTGATTTGCAACGGGATGAGTGGGCTTATCAAGCCTATCATCATGAGAAATATTTAGAGGCTCAAATGAAGCAGTATGAATAATATCTTGCAGTGAGATAAAAAACAAGGAGAAGTAGATGAAGGTTTTTCTTTCTCAATTTTAGAGGTTGGAGACTTAATCGACTATTTCAATTCCTATCCTCAAACAAGCTCCCTCAACTACAATAGATCATCTTATGAAAGAAGAGGTTCGTAAGTAAAAATTTAAAAGTTTTGGGCAAGGTAAGCCTATTCAACCTTCAAGTGATTCTTCTAAAGTTGAAATCCCAAGATTTAGAAGCTTTCAACGCATGCAAGATGTTATATGTATGTAGAAAACTAGGTCATCATTCCCTAAGAGAAACCCTTTAAAGAGATGTCTCTACCTCAAGGAATCCCCAAAACTTATCAAAGTCCTTTTGCAAATCAACTTTCATGCCCTAGCATCATTTGCCTTTGTCCAAGAGGTCCTATTATATATCTAAAGAGCTATTTTGTTGAACAAAAGAGAGACTTTTTTGAGGTAGAAACAAAGTTATCTTTTGTCAATACACTTGCAAATGATGTAGAAATAGAAAAATTCAATTTATTGCAATAAAATGATATGTATGATGATATAGAACAATAGGTTAAAGAGAAAGGAAAAAGTGTTGATAACAAGTTTTTGATTGTTTTGTTTAATGAGTTACCTAGTTATATTGAGCAAGATGATGAGATAATGCTTGTTTTGTTTAATGAGCTACCTTTGTATGTTATTGATGAAGAAGAAGATACATCTATAATAACTCAACAATGATTTTGAAACATCATCAGAATACAAATTATGTTGACCTCAAGGTGTTGATTCATCAATATTATGTTTTCTCTATCTCGGTCTCCCCTCCTCTCTCTCTCTCCATCTCTCTTTCTCTCATTTATCTCTTGTCTCTCCCTCTCAGTATCTATCTCTCTATCTCACTCTCCTCCTCTATTAGGGGTGTCTCTCTCCCATTCCCTCACTCGCCTACCCCTCTCTCCCTCTTTAGGGTCATATGGTATTCTTAGGGTTCATATGGTATCCTAGGGATCCATGTGATGAAATGTGGCGACTGATTAGCAAAGTATTGTACACTTAGTACATATCCTCACCGGGGTCAGGGGTTGGGCCGAGCCTTGGGTAGGGGTTCGGGGGTGGCAGCCCCCGAGAAAAGCGGGCGTTCGGGGGCAAGAACCCCCGAGAAATTTTTTTTTTGCCATTTTTCGTTGTAGAAAACCGACATTGTAATAAAACCCTAAAAAGGCTAACTTTGTTTGTTGCCCTAAAAACGCATATTATAAGCGGATGGGATGCTTAAGGCATTATAAGGTTGATGTACTATTTTTGCTGGATAATAAGAAAGATTGGAAAACTGTGTATGGTGGACGTAACCCATTCTGGGTGAACCACGTTAAATCTCTGTGTTATCTATGTCCTATTTTATTTCTTTATATTTTGTATTTAAATCTACATATAATTGTTAGTTCATATTTGCTTCGGATCTGCTTGAAACCCTAACAATTGGTATCAGAGCGAGGTTTTCTGTAAATTGGCAGGACTTTCAAATTTGAGTGGGAGCAATGGAGGATTCCAAATTCAAGGTCAAAAAGTTTAATGACCAGAATTATCAGTTATGGAAAATGCAGATGGAGGATTACCTGTATCAAAAGGATTTGTGGCGGCCATTGGAAGGAAAGGCAAAGAAAGCGACCACAATGTTAGATGGAGAGTGGGACATTTTAGATAGAAAGGCACTGGGATCCATTCGATTGTGCCTTGCGCTGTCTGTAGCATTCAATATAATAGAAGCAAAAACGGCTATAGATTTGATGGCAACATTGGCTAAGTTGTATGAGAAACCCTCAGCTTCAAATAAGGTATTTATTATGAAGCGTTTGTTTAATTTGAAAATGAGTGAGGGAGGATCTGTAGCGGAGCACTTAAATGAATTTAATACAATTACCAGTCAATTGTCTTCGATAAAAATTACCTTTGCATAAGAGGTTAGGGCTCTCTTGATTTTATGTTCTTTGCCAGAAAGCTAGAATAGCTTGGTTATGGCTGTAAGTAACTCTGTCTCTGGTAAAAATACTTTGGTATTTGATGATATTATTGGTGTTATCCTAAGCGAGCAAATGCGAAGGAAAAGCATAGGTGAGACTCCAACATCATCAGGTAGTGTTTTGAATGTGGATAATAGAGGAAGATCAAAGGAAAGAGGAAAAGGCCCTGGGAATGAGAAGTCACGAGGGAAGTCAAAGAAAGGACGCTCTCAACCTAGAGGAAAAAAAGATTGCTGGTACTGCAGAAAGCTTGGTCATCTAAAGAAAGGCTGTTGGTCTCAGAAAAACAAAGAAGGAGACAAAAATTAAAATGACAGTAAGGAAGTTAATATTGCAAGTAATACTTTACAAGATGCTTTAATCTTATGTTTGGATAATGTTAATGATTCCTGGGTAATAGATTATGGGGCTTCATTTCATGCTACACCCCATAGAAAATATTTTCTAGATTATGTTCAGGTGAATTTGGACAAGTATATTTGGGTGATGATGAGCTCTATCAAATTGTTGGAAAAGGAAAGATAAAGATAAAGTTGTAGAATGGTAATGACTGGTTTCTACAGGAGGTAAGACATGTTCCTAATTTAAGAAGAAATTTAATTTCTGCAGGGCAACTAGGTAGTGAAGGTTGCATAGTTACCTTCTCAGACAGTATGTGGAAGGTCACTAAAGGATCATTAGTAGTAGCTAAAGGTGTGAAGGTAGGCACATTATATCTGTATACTGGTAACACTTACTCTACCTTAGCTGCTACAGATAAAGTTACTGCAGGGACAACAACAATAAATGTTGCAAGAATAGATTCGATAATGTGGCACCATAGGCTTGGGCACATGAGTGAGAAAGGGATGAAAACCCTTCACTCCAAAAATCTATTGCCAGCACTAAAGAAGATTTATTTAGAGTTATGTGAAAACTGTGTTTATGGTAAACAGAAAAGAGTCAAATTTCTCAAGGTTGGGAAAGAGAAGAAGAGTGAGAAGTTAGAGCTTATACATTTAGATGTATGGGGACCGGCTCAGGTATCATCTCTTGGTGGCTCTTATTATTATGTTATTTTTATTGATGACTCAACCAGAAAAACATGGGTATATTTCCTAAAACAAAAATCAGACGTTTTTGAAACTTTTAAGAAATGGAAAGCTTTGGTTGAGAATGAGATAGGAAAAAAGTTGAAGTGTCTCAGATCGGATAATGGAGGTGAGTATTGCAGCAAAGAATTTGAAGATTACTGCTCCTTAAATGGGATTCGAAAGTAGAAGACAGTTCCAGGATCTCCACAAGAAAATGGTGTGTCAGAGAGAATGAATAGGACTATCATGGAACATGCGAGGAGAATGAGATTGCATGCTAGATTGCCCTTAGATTTTTGGGCAGATGCTGTACATACTACTGTCTATTTGATAAATAGAGGACCTTCAACCCCTTTGGATGGTTGTATTCCAGAGGAGGCATGGACTGGTAAAAAGGTAAATTATTCTTTTCTAAAAAATTTTGGTTGTGAAGCTTTTGTCCATGTTGATAAAGAAAACAGAACCAAGCTTTACACTAAATCTTAGAAATGTACCTTCATTGGATATGGGATAGATGAATATGGCTATCGGTTATGGGATTTTGAAAATAATGAGAAGGTTATGTATAAAGAACAGATGCAGGAAAAGAAGCATGAACAGGACAAACAAGAATATGTGGTGTTGGATGAGATTCTTGAAAATGAAATGCCACAGGTACCTGATGCTCAGCAACAACAAATTGTCCCACAAACTCCTGCAAGTGTTAGACATTATACGAGGACAAGTAGACCCCCTGAAAGATTTTCTCCTTCTTTGTATTGGTGAACCAAAAGAATATGAAGAAGCAATGTAGGTAGATGCTAAACAACAATGGGAGCTAGGCATGAAAGAGGAGATGGACTCCTTGATGAAAAATAAGACTTGGGACTTAGTCCCTTTACCTACAGAAAAAAGAACCTTGCCTAACAAATGGGTTTATCGACTGAAGGAGGAGGAAGGAGGTCAGAAAAGATATAAGGCCAGACTTGTGGTAAAAGGTTTTGCATAGAAAAAGGGTATAGATTATGATGAAATATTTTCTCTAGTTGTAAAAATGACTTCAATTAGAACCATGCTTAGTCTTGTGGCTGTAGATGATTTACATCTTTAACAATTAGATGTCAAAACAAATTTTCTCCATGGAGATTTGGAGGAGGAAATTTACATGTTGCAACCACAAGGATATGAGGTCAAAGGTAAGGAGAACTTGGTGTGCAGGTTGAAGAAAAGTTTGTATGGCCTAAAGCAAGCACCCTAACAATGGTATTTAAAATTTGATAGTTTCATGGCTGAACACAGTTATCATAGATGTCATTCTAATCATTGCATATATTTTAAGAGATTTGATAATGGCAGTTATATTATCCTGTTGCTTTATATTGATGGCATGCTTCTGGCTGGGTCTAACATGCAACATATAAATGATCTTAAACAGAAATTAGCCAAGTCATTTGCTATGAAGGATTTGGGTGCAGCTAAGAAAATTCTCGGTATGAGGATTACACAAGACAAGAAAAATAGAACCTTGAATTTGTCCCAAAGTGAGTATATAAAGAAGGTGTTGAAAAGATTTAACATGCAGGATGCAAAAGCAGTTAGCACACCTTTGGCTAGTCATTTCAAATTGACTAAGGAGATGTGCCCAAAGGCATAGGAAGAGGTTAATAAAATGTCTAACATCCCGTATTCATCAGCTGTTGGCAGTCTGATGTATGCAATGGTATGTACAAGGCCAGATATTGCACATGCAGTGGGAGTTGTGAGCAGGTTTATGAGTAATCCGGGTATGGAACATTGGAATGCTGTGAAATGGATTCTTCGGTATTTGAAAGGAACTACTACGAAGGCATTATGTTTCAAAGGATCTAATGCTACTCTAAGTGGATTTGTTGACTCTGATCTGGTGGGTGATATTGATTCATGGAGGAGTACTACAGGGTATGTTTTTACTATAGGGGGAACTGCAGTCAATTGGATTTCTAAGCTGCAAGAGGCTGTTGCACTTTCAACCACTGAAGCTGAGTATGTTGCTGCTATAGAAGCCAGCAAGGAGATGATTTGGTTGCAATGTTTTCTGGAGGAATTGGGTCAAACACAAGAGGATAGCCCATTGTATATTGATAGCCAGAGTGCGATTCATCTTGCGAAGAACTCTGCTTTTCATTCAAGGACAAAGCACATTCAGCTCAGGTACCACTACATCCAGACTGTTTTGGAGGAGGGTCAGTTACAGCTTGAGAAGATTTACACAAGTGAGAATCTTGCCGATATGTTCATGAAGGCAGTTCCACAGGAGAAGCTGATTTCTTCATCAGTTTCTATTGGTCTTATTGATTGATAATTGTGGAATTTATACCAGTCGAGTCCTAGTGTTTTATCCAGTAGATGTTGCATGTACAGTAGTGTCATGTAGTATCAGTCTCCAAGTGGGAGATTGTTCAGTGTGGAGCCTGATCAGTCTCCAAGTGGGAGATTGTTCGGTGTGGAGCCTGATCAGTCTCCAAGTGGGAGATTGTTGAAATATGGCAACTGGGAGATTTTTGCCATTTTTCATTGATGAAAACGGAATTGTAATAAAACCCTAAAAAGGCTGACTTTGTTTGTTGCCCTAAAATTGCATGTTATAAGTGGCTGGGATGCTTAAGGCATTGTAAGGTTGATGTACTATTTTTTGCTGGATAATAAGAAAGATTGGACGACTGTGTATGGTGGATGTAACCTATTCTGGGTGAACCACGTTAAATCTCTATGTTATCTGTGTCCTATTTTATTTCTTTATCTTTGTATTTAAATCTGCATATAATTGTTAGTTCATATTTGCTTCGGATCTGCTTGAAACCCTAACACCATGCATGTGTCCTACGAGGTCATAGGACACCATATGAGTCCTTAGGACACCATATGACTTGTAACGATACATAAGATGATATATGGAGTCCTAAGGGGTCATAGGTTGTCTCAATTTAAATATGTTAGTGCACTTCCCCTTCTTGGTGATTTTGGATCTTGGTGTCTCAATTTAACCATTGTAGGTCACCCTAATTGGTGCAAAGAGAGGGAGAGAGGGAGAGAGTGAGAAAGAGAGTTAATGAGAAAGGGAGAGAGGGAGGGGGAGGAGAGAGGGAGAGAATAAGAGAGAGATACACTTGAGAGAAGGGGAGAGTGAGATAGAGAGGATGAGAAGGAGAGACTTTAGAGATAAAGAATGTGAGAGAGAGAGAGAGAGAGACTTAAGTGAAAAAGAGAGAGGGAGGGGGGGAGGTAGGGAGAGAGTGGGAAAAAGATACACTTGACAGAAGGAGGAGAGTGAGATAGAGAGATAGAAGTAGAGAGGGAGAGAGACTTAAGAAAGAAAGAATGAGAGAGATAGGGAGAGAGAGAGAGAGAGAAGATTCATGGAACATTTTTTAGGCACATAGCATGTTGATTGAAGATTCGACTAACATAGCGTGTTAGTCACTTTCGCTGATTCACGGACTGCGTGGCCACCATTTCCTTTTGCCCCACGAAACAACAAATTTGACTAACATAGCGTGTTAGTAGATTTTGCTGATTCGTGGGCTGTGTGGCTGCCATTTTCTTTTGCCTTGTGAAACCTATGAATTTGACTAACATGGCGTGTTAGTCGCTTTCTCTATTTCACGAACTACATGGCCGCCATTTCTTTTTCCTCGTGAAATAGCGAATTCGACTAACATAGCATGTTAGTCTCTTTTGCTGATTCGCGGGCTGCATGACACAAACGAAGTGACTACATTGGGGAAGCATAGGCTAATAAGATTGAAACAACCTGATAAGGAGAGTGAGGTTAGTCAATTGCACCTTACAGCGACAAGTTAGTCAATCGTGTTAGTGACAGGTTAGTCAATCATGTTAGCGATAGTTTAGTACAGCATGTTAGCAATAGGTTAGTCAATCGTAGCCATTCATTGCAAAATCGACAGTGTAAAATGTGCAAGTAACATGCGTGTTAGTCGATCCATACTGTCATTTTGGACCTAGAATAGACACGTCTAGTGCAAGAAGACTCATTGGGATATCTTACACTATCGGAGAAACATTTTTAGAGTTGTGCCGATACTTGATGGGCAGAATGCCACAGAGGTCAGATCTATCGAGGAGACTATAACTATCGGAAGCAAGGAAAATACGCTATACCGACGCCCGATGAAGTAATCGGTGAAAGTTACGCCAATTAAAAATAAAGTTAGGGATGTCAGCTAGCTCCAAAATGACAGTGCAGATTGACTAACATGCGTGTGCGATGAACACGCATGTTAGTCGATCCGTACTGTCATTTTGGACCTAGAATAGATGCGTCTGGTGCAAGAAGACTCATCGAGATATCTTACACTATTAGAGACATTTTCAGAGTTGTGTCGATACCCGATGGGCAGAATGCCACAAAGGTCAAATCTATTGGGGAGACTATAACTATCGGAAGCAAGAAAAATACGCTATGCTGACGCTCGATGAAGCAATCTGTGAAAGTTACACTGATCAAAAAGAAAATTAGGGATGTCATCTAGCTCCAAAATGATAGTACGGATTGACTAACACGCATGTTAGTCGCGCATTTTACACCATCGATTTTGCAATAAACGGTTGCGATTGACTAACATGTCACTATCACATTGTACGAAAAGGTCTATCATCAGAGAGAGAGAAGATTCATGGAACATTGTTTAGGCACATAGTGTGTTGATGGAAGATTCGACTAACATAGCGTGTTAGTAGCTTTTGCTGATTCGTGGACTGCGTGGCCACCATTTCCTTTTGCCCTGCGAAACCTAGGTTTATTCTAGGTCCAAAATGATAGTACAGATTGACTAACATGCATGTTAGTGACGCATTTTATACCATCGATTTTGTAATGAACAGTTGTGTTTGACTAACCTATCGCTAACACATTGTACTATCCTATCGCTAACACGATTGAATAACCCGTCGCTAACAATATTGACTAATCTCTCGTTGTAAGGTGCAATGAACGACTGCGATTAACTAACCTTACTCTCCTTATCGGGTTGTTTCGGTCTTATCAATGTAGGCTTCCCCGATGTAGTCACTTCGTTTGTGCCATGTAGCCCGCAAATCAACAAAACCGACTAACACACTATGTTAGTCTAATTCGTTGTTTTGAGAGGAAAAAGAAATGGTGGCCACGCAGTCTGCGAATCAACGAAAGCGACTAACATGCCATGTTAGTCGAATTCACATGTTTCGCAAGGCAAAAGGAAATGGCAGCCACGCAGCCTGCGAATCAGTGAAAGGTACTAACACGCTATGTTAGTCGAATTAGTTATTTCGTGGGGCAAAAGGAAATGGCAGCCATGTAGTCCGTGAGTTAGTGAAAGTGACTAACACGCTATGTTAGTCGAATCTTCCATCAACATGCTATGTGCCTAAACAATGTTCCATGAATCTTCTCTCTCTCTTTCCCTCTCTCTCCCATTCTTTCTCTCTTAAGTCTCTCTCTCTGCCTCTCTCTCTCTCTCTTTCTCTCTCTCTCTCTCTCTCTCTCTCTCACCTTCCCTCCCTCCATCTCTTCAGTCTCTCTTTCTTGATCTTGATCACGATCAAAGCCGCAGCTAAATCTGCTGATCATAATCAATGATCTATAATTTTTGAAAAATTTCATGTTATTGACTTTTCATTTGATTGATGTGTGGTTTTGGAGCCAGTTTAGCTGCAACCATCGTATAACATGAAGGTAACCATGAGATAACAGTGCAGATTATTGACCAAATTTTGTATAACATGAAGGTTGCTATAGGATAACATGACAGATTATTGACCATATTTTGTATAACACGAAGGTTTTTTACAAAAGAAAATGGTAGATTGTTCATAGGATTTCGTAATATAGTCAATAATCAGTCATGTTATCTTGTAATAACTTTCATGTTATATGAAATCCAATCAATAATCTAAAATGTTATCTTGTGGTTACCTTCATGTTATACGACATTCTGACAATAACCTATCATGTTCGAAGACTGTAATATATCCTAGATTCGAGTTATGATGAACTTAGCATAAAAAAGAAGAATGCATGCATAACACGAAGGTGAGTTGAAAATAATAGATCTTGACAAAGTTTATTTTCTGAGTTCATATTTTGAGTAGATTTACTATGTCTCTCCTCTTTTGCATCCCTCCTCTCTCTAGGTATCTCCCTCCCTTTCTTTCCCTCTCCCTCTATATCTCCCCATCTATACATACCCCCATATCTATCTTGCTACCCCACACTCTTTTATTTTGTCTTCCTCTAGTATTTTGTCTCTACTATCTAGGTCATCACCTTTCTCTGCTCTCTCTAGGTTTCTCACTCTCTTCCTCTCCACCTATCAACCTCTGCATCCATGTCTCATTACCCACCTCTCTCTATCTCCCTCTATCTATCTCAATCCTCTATCTCACCATCTAGGTCTCTCATCTCTCTTTCCCCATCTAGGTTCTCTCATCTATCTATTTATCCCCTCTCTAGTTCTCTACCTCTCTCTCCCCCTCTATCTCTCTCCCCCTTTACACCTATCTATTTTTAAAATCTCTCCTTGTCTTCTCTCTCTTCCCTCACCTCTTTATCTCCTCCTTCCCTAGGTCTTTCACTCCATCCATGTCTACCTCTCCCTCAATACCTTCTTAATTCCCCCCCCCCCCCTCTCTCTCTCTCTCTCTCTCTCTCTCTCTCTCTCTCTCTCTCTCTCTCTCTCTCTCTCTCTCTCTCTCTCTATTCTTTCATCTCTCCTCTTATCCCTCCCTCCCATTTCTAGGTATCTTCATTCTTTTCTTCTCTTCGCCCTTTCTATATTTTGAAGCTTATTATAATAAGAGCAGCTCCTTACCACATATTATAAGGAAAGTATAGGGCATTTTATAAAATAATGTGTTTCAAAGAATAACATGTTCCAAAATACACTATATTAATCTACATTTCATAGCATACCCAACATCTATTATCTACGCAATTCCAGCTCCAAGTGCACATTCCTATTGCTCATCTCAAATGATTGGTTTGGTATCACAACCTTCCTTTTCAAGTATCAAAGGTTTGCACACCCCCAAAAAATGAATAATATAATTTTTTATTTTTAAAACATTATTATATTTATTAAATATGAATAAAATATTCCTTCTTGAGGTCTTTGAATCACTCCCTCCCCACCTCTCCCTCCCTCATTTTCTATATCTTTCTCTTTATTCTTCCCTCTCTCCTCTTATCTCTCCCTCCCTTGCATAGGATTTAGATAATAGGTGGCATGATATAAGGTTTGTGGTATAGGGTACAAGGTTTAGAGTACATAGGGTTGAGGGTGTTGGTCGTATTAAAATGTTGTGCATGACATATTAATTAATTAATTGGATGTGGCTTAATTAATCTAATTAATTTATCCCATAGAGGTATGTGCACCTGAACATAAGTGTATTCTTTAGGGTAAACACAAGTGTATTCTTTAGGGTAAGGGAAATGTGAAATATGTTATGATTGCAAGCAGGTTGTGGGACAATGATGGGGCAAATAAGATGTAAATATATCATATTGCAACACATGTACAAGATTAGTTCATGATCTATCAAGCTTATTATACACACACATTTCTTTTTTCATGATGACTCTTATATGTTCTTTTTGACCTACAATTTACAACATACCTAACCCATGTGAAGGAGTGAAATGGAGAGAGAGAGAGAGAGAGAGAGAGAGAGAGAGAGAGAGAGAGAGAGAGAGAGAGAGAGAGAGAGAGAGAGAGAGAGAGAGAGAGAGAGAGAGAGAGAGAGAGAGAGAGAGAGAGAGATAATTGAGAGGGAGATAAAGAGAGACCCCAAGTGAAAGATGGAAAGAGAGAGAGGCTCAAAAGGATTAATAGATGAAGGATTAAAAACAATGTGGAATAAACTTTTATGTAAAACATAATGTGGAATACACTTTTGTGTAAAACATAATATGGAATACACTTGTGTGTAAAACACAATGTGTAAAATATATCTCAAATGATTGGTTTGATATAAAAACCTTCCTCTTCGAGTAATAGAGGTATGTTGTTGTATGATAACTAACACATTTCCCAAAAAAATGTGACTTTCATAACCCTAATATTCAAACTGCATATTGTGAGGCTTTGAGAGTAGCTAAATTTAATGAGCTAAGGCTTCAAACAAATTTTCATAAGCAATAAGGAAAAGAAATTTGGTTGAATAGGTCAAGAAATTATGTTGGATGTAGTTCATGTTAGGTTATTTTTTAGTTGGCTAAATTCCTCTATTAACCAAAATGACTTAGGACACTTGGTAATCTCGAGAGGTAATCTTTTAATTTATGATTATATGATTTTTTGTTTCTATCTAGTTGATTATTTGAAGAGGTTACAAAATATGTTTCTCTACCATCCGAATAAAGGTTATGTTTCACAACATTCCTCTTTAGGAAATGAAGGTATGTGTACCCTATACAACTATTTTTCTCATTTTATAATACCTCTTCTACCCTTTTTTGTTTACTCTAATGGACTTAGGTCATTATTGGAGAACAATGCAAGTGACTTACTAGCTACAATAAATCACCATTAGATTGACTTTTTAGGTTTTGAAGATTTCACGATTTACTATCTAATTGATTATTTTCATGTTTTATCTTTACATATTTATTTAATATAATATTCTTATTTTTAAATTTATTATCCTCTCCCACAAAATAATTGAAGTTGTCTAATTTTTAATCATCTAATGATGTTGAAATATTAGACATTAAGAAATTAACTCTTCTTCTTCACTATAACACTATGACAAGTTTTAGCCTTATCCATTCGATGAAATTTTAACATGCAATACAAACCCTCAAGGCTAGACAACAATATTAACCTATAATTTAATTTGGGGCAACTAAAATCATTCTAGATATGTTTTTTTAATTAAAAAATAAAAAATAAAAAATAGTTGGTAGTAGAATTTTGGTTAGGTAGATTTCAATTCATTATTCAATTTTCTTTATAGAAAATAATTTTGAAATTTTTAATTAAATTTTACAAATATGATTTAAAAATAATTAACATTAAAGTTCTAACATTTAATATTTCTATTATATATTTTAAAAATTTATTATGGACTCAATATCTAAATTGCCATTTATATGGAGGGTTTTTGTCAAACTAGGATTTTTTTTCAATACCCTAAGTACTAATTTTGACTCAAGACAAATTTACATTCAACAATGAACAAAGGTAAAAATTAAAATTACATAAAATAGAGCAACAAAAGACAAATATTAGATATATTGGACAAATAGTTCTCAATTATTTATTAAAAACTTAATTACCATTCAAATTCTTCATAATAAATTGACTAATATTAATTTGGTAATTTGAATCCTTACTATTGAAATTTTTTCTTATATCCAATTTCTTGAAAATAAGATGACTTTTAAACATTTTTCAACTATTGAGATGCGCATATTAATATAATGTCTCATTTGAACTTTTAGCCACTAAAACCTAATTTTACCCAATATTTTTATCCTTAACCAAATTATATAGACAACAAAAAAATCTAAACTATTTCAATTACATGAGTAATAAAAGATTATAGAAAATGTTAGAAAGAACAACTATATTTCTTTGTGTTAAAGATACATAAAATACAACACGAGAGTCATTATTCACTTTTTATTATCAAATAAATAAAAATATTATCTTCAATATCAAATACTCATCTATAAGCATCAAATACATAAGATTGTATAACCTGTCACCACTGCAAATGTGCTTTTTTCAGACCATTTATGCAATCAATATTTATTCTTACATTAAAAAAAAGAGAAAACATATAAAATCACAACAAGAATTCACTGTTCAACCCTTGCAAGCACTTTTCAGCATTTAAAAGCCTATCATATACAACATATCAAAAATAATTTTTTGTATTGTTGGACTTGATAATAACCATTTTACACACAACCCACATAAATAAGAAATCTGGCAGTTGTTTAAATGAAGATGCCACTAGATATAAAATGAAAAAAAAAAATCTTCCATTTTCTGTACCCATTCTCTGTATTTACCTCTCCATAATATGCACTCCATCCAACAAACTTACCACACCTTGACCAACAAATCAGTTGTGCACCATCTTTTCTCTCAACAACTCCATCTTTGTATCTGCTCAGTCTCCTCTATTCCATCCTACAGACACCAGTATCAATATTTTTTTAAATCTGTAAATCTAAAACATAAACTCTTCTATTTCCTCTGCTTAAATATTTGAATATGCTTCGCTCCCATTTTTATCCACTTGTGTCCCATATTTTCTTACTCCCATCTAGTTTTCTTTTCATGGCTGCTTCTTTGGCATCCCTGATTCCTAAAACAATGTCCAGATTGTGGCATAGAAGAAATTTGACCTGCAACAATAGAAGCATAACAGTATTTGCATCTATTAAAAGACCAAAACCAATACATTTATAAAATAAAAATTTCCTTTCTAAATGCAAAGACAACAAAAAAAAATTAAAAAAATCACGTGGCATGCGGTTTTGGAGCCAGAATAGCTACAACCTTCCACTTACGCTTCCGCCATTATTATTCTCCTTAATCATGCAAATCTACTTCTCATTGTTACTATCATTGGGTACAGTTGCCAAAAACAAAATGGTGTCAGATTAAACCATACAGAAGTAAAATCAACCAAAAAAAATTATAATCAATATAAATCACTCAATGTAGATCATGACCCATTTACCATAATGGAATTACACTACAATAAATCATCTAGCTGAAAAGGAATAGATTTCATTCAGATTGTTGAACCCAATAGCCGAGGAAATGACAATCGAAACAAGAAAATGAAAATGAAATACCCTAAATAGGACATTACTTGATTTGTTTGTTGAGAGCGGCTTCACAAGGATCTAAAAACCTCTATTTGTGCAGTTAGACTTAACGTGATAAATCATATTTTATCTTGTGTCTTTTTGTTCTTGATGTCTGAGACAGCACCTAGGCCATGAAAAATCATGTTTCAATGGCAAACCTGCTTTCATGGCTCTGCTCCAACAATCTGTGACCTGCACCTCCCATGTCACAAATGGGAAAATGAATAAATCATGCTCTTTTTTGATATGGTTGGGCGGGGAAGAAATTTTAAAAAAAAATGGCGCGCTGAAAACAATTTTAAATCCCGACGCTACTGCTCGTGACGTCATGACCGTGAGAGTGGCAATTGCTTTTTGCCAACCACAAAATGGCAACATACCTCCACATCATCTAGATGGTGGGTCCTAGAATGTGTCTCATGGCATCATTGGAGGGCATGCGATTTTGGAGAGGCATCATACTATGGCATGCCGTTTTGGAGCCAGAATAGCTACAGCCTTGTTAGGAATACATCAAGTGTACCTTATATCCTTTGTTTAAAACAATACTATTTTGCAACAAAGGTCCTCCTACAGAAGTCATTATCTTATGCTTTCCTTCATATAGAAGTAATTTATGCATGGTCTATTCTTCAATATTATTTTACACCAGTCCTTTTTTGTTAAAGTTTTGAAAGAGAAACTCAGTTACAATGTAGAGCTCATGATGACACAACAATATAAATTTTGAAATTTAAATTGATAGCTATTGCTCAAGACCATAATAGATCTCTACTCACAAATATGAACATCATTGTAGATGAGCATGTGCTTGACAGTCCTCGAGAAAAGTGATCAGCCTGATTGTAAATATCAACAAAGGGGCCCAAATTTCCAACCTATCAGCTGACATGTTCTCCACTCAGTAGGTGTGAAATAAGTCGTACAACTCTAGGTAAGATAGATTGTGATAGGTAATCAAGATGAAGTCTCTTATGGGCTAGCTAGGATGGGCCTGACCACTTAACATCTTGATGACATTTTTAGAGTCGCCCTCAATTATGATTTTATTGAACTATTTCTCTGTAGCCAACAATGTGCCATGATTCACAACAACCACCTCAGTAAAGTTTTAGGTTTGGACACTTAGGCTAACCATGTAGGCAAGAACAAAACTACCTTTTTCATCCCTTATTATTCCTCCCAATTCTGCCTGACTTTGATTTTTTTAGGAGAGCTATTTATTTTATTTTTGGTCGATAAAGGGTTGAAGCTATATATATTAGATTAAAAGATAAAAACATAGATAGATTCTAATAATTAAAACAAAACCTACAACTAGTCTTATCAACCTACAAATAAGAGTATATTGCCTGAACAAGTCAAATGGGACCAAAAATTTAATAAAGTTTTAAATACTACAAAATTCTTCTAGAAGGCTTCAAATTCTCCTGAAACCTCACCATCTATGCAAGTCATTTATGAAATCTAGCAAAAAACATAGCACCTTGTTTAGTCCTTGGGAGCATGGGAGGTGGAATGAGCAACATATCCATGTCTTGAGCCAGAAGGGAGCCCCACCAAATCAACACCTAAATTACCCCCTTGTTGCCAGTAGATTGCATTGTTGAATTGGACAAAAGTAAAAATAATTGATAGGTCATAGTTAGATTGAAGATATATGCCAGTAATGTTTAAATATATTTTTGGACTTGTAATAAAAAATATTACAATATTAATTAATTAATAAAATTATTGTTATATTTATAGTTTCATGGATAGTGTTTGGTAAAATTTCTAAAAGGTTTTTCTTGAGAAAAATAGGAATCTATATTATCACAAAATTAAATCATAAAGTAAAATATTACCAAAATTAAAATTAAAATTTGTGTCTTGTAGTAAAATGAATAGTTTTAAAATTAAATAAATAATTGTTTTTTTTTTTTGTCTATTTATGTATTTGTTGTAATTAAAAATAAATCAAGATAGAATATAAATATAGAAAAAATAAAATAATTTGACGTTTATTTTCATAATATATGTTGACAATGGTTAAATATATTCTCATTCTTATAATAAAAATAATCTTATTATTATAATAATTACTCATTAAAATTATTGTGAATATATATAGTTTCATGGATGGGGTGCTTGGTGAATTTTCAAACAAGGTGTTGATGTGCTTGCTTTAAAGAAAGAGGTCCCATGAATTTATAAATTTTTACATTTCAATTTTTTCTAAGTGAAACAGAAACTTGAAAAATTTATAGAATTAAAGACATCCAAAATACAAACACAAATACAATGGAATCTAGAAAGAACTACAAGGAAAAACTATAAACACTAAAAATAAAAGAAATTTGAACTTAAAAAGAAAAGGACATAAAAACTATGACAAAAACATAGAAATGTCTAAGATGTGGCTAGACTTTTTTTAGCTCCCTTTTTTACTACCTATAAAAATTTGTAACTATAAATGTAAACCTATTTAAAATAAAATATTCATTTTAATATTATCAGTGCATTTATTCAATTATGTGAAACTACCAAACAAAAATAGAAGCCTTTTATCAAGCTTATTTAACACACACTAAAGTATGACTTTTTCTATGGCTAATCAAGATAATTTTCTCTCATATCATTTTTAATAGTATATCAATAAAATTAACCATAACCTTCCTACTTATTTTCCCCATAGTTATATTTAAATTGTTAATAGCACTAATTTAAATCTCCCCCTTGCCTTATTATATTTATTATAATTTTTTAAATTTTTATTTCAATTTATAAATGTCTCCCTTCCACTAATCGAAAATTTTGTATTACTCTAGGGGTTAAAAAAAGGGGTGGTTGTGTTGTGTCAATCCTTCCACGAATTCCCTTTTAACTCCATGATTAAAATTTTATGAACACACGAGTCCACCAACTTGCATTATGCTTGTATAAAATAAAATAAAATCTGTCTAAATTATATAATGATAGGCCATGCAATTCGACAAAACTATATTAAATAAATTAAGGCATCCACTTTATACATATCTTGCAATGGCCTCTTATCTGACTCCGTATTATGGACATATTTTATTAAGGAATCTTATCAAAGAGATCATCTTTCTTATGTATACATACATGTTTGGATATATTTTTGTTAGGTTTGTTGAAACTATTACATTTGATAAAAACCATAAAGATTTATTCAATATGTCTCTTATCAAAGTTTCTTTGTAAGGCAAGAAATTTCACTTACAAAAAAATATATAAGATTATTGAAAGGTAGAAGTGGATTGTCTAATAGCATTACCCAACTAAAATATAATCATATAAGTATATGATTTTTTTTTGTTAAATAACTATGAACCATAATTGATATGACCAATCTTTCGACATATAATTGCAACACAAAAAAAATATGATGACAAAATATTGTGTATTTTTTTCTTTGTTTTGGATAAAAGTGGATGAAACCACTAAAATTATATTAAATATTGAGTGTTTTTACAGGTGTCTGGTTGAAAGAGCACTGAAGGGAAAGAACCAGTAAGAAAACCCTTCAGTATTGCTCAAGAAAACATAAGCCTATCTACCCATTACAAAATCCCATAGGCACCCCCAAAAAAAACCCCAGATACATAGTGAACCACATTAGATATAAAGGAAGCTATAATATCCATCATAGAAGAGAACATCTCAAAATAGAGCTAGTGCTATCCAACCATAACCAATACCATCAACCCATAACCATCCGTCTACACAACACATGAGTCTAGGGCTCTGAATAGAATAAAACTCAGAACCAGAAGAGATCCTAGAATAAGTGACCCTACCAACACAAAAATGGTGAGCAAACATATGCTAATCCAGATAAGAAGCAGAGAGGGATGATGAAGACCCCGAGGAAGCAGGATAAGATCGATCCATAAGGTAATCCAAAGCAATAGCCAAAGAAATAACAACATAATAAGAAACCATCTACAACACCATGCTAACTGCTCTTTCCAATTCCTCAAAAAAAGCCACCAACCACCAATTTTGACAAGAACTCTCCACACCCAACAAAGTATTTTGTGTTCGTAACATGAAACACATAGAAAGAATGGATACCATGACTGCAAGCCACCATGAATATAAAAGAGGAAGAGATAACCAGAGCATGATTAGCCCTCCAATGTAAGAAAAGGTAGTGAGCGAAAAAATTCTCAACAAATGATGAAGCATACTCTTGCCGCAGAACACCCCCAATCATG
Source organism: Cryptomeria japonica (assembly GCF_030272615.1). Classification (NCBI taxonomy): domain Eukaryota; kingdom Viridiplantae; phylum Streptophyta; class Pinopsida; order Cupressales; family Cupressaceae; genus Cryptomeria; species Cryptomeria japonica. The sequence goes on along the minus strand of NC_081414.1, from coordinate 799,092,550 downwards.
AAACATGCAACTCCCCAAGGATAAGAACAAACATGATGCCAGATGATTAGAGAATGAAAGAGCCAACTCAGCTAATCATGATACAAAACCCCTGCTAGAAACCCACCAAGCCCAGACCACAAAGGATAATGATTACAAAATAATGCAGAGGATCGAATGGAAATATCTATGCCAAATGTAAATGATGACTATCATACAATGAGTAGTTTATGACTAGAGTAGTACCCGATACCAATCCACACAAGAAACAAAGATACGCCATCAAAAGAGTCCGAGACACCCACCAACAAGGTAATCACAGGTGAAAAACAAACAGCCAATCAGAACATGCATTTGGTATACAAAGGCTCCCCAAACACGAATCAGTGAAAAAAGATCAAAGAACACATAGAAACAAAAGAAGTACCAACCAACCCAAAGTTGTCCTGTCACCCTCCATGCTCAGTGAGGAGATACTGCCGGATATAGGTACAACAAAGATGTTGCCATAGGGTAGGACAACATCCTCCCTATAGCCATATAGGGAAGAAAAACCACACCCAACAAGGAGAAGGGAGAAGACAACACCAAAAAAAAGGATAGCACCCTGATAGGAGAAGCCACAACAATCTCCAGGCTCCATGAGGAAATTTTAACTAGAAATATCAACAACAAAGATATTGTCAAGAAGAGCAACACCCTCATTGCAGATACTTACCGAAGAAAACCACATACACCATGGTAAATGAGGGAGGCTTCTAACTAGAAATCCTGCTATGGAATAAGTTTAGTGCAAGAGGCTAGTATGTCCGAAGGAAGAACCTCCAAGAAATCAGCACCCTCAGCAATAGCCTTATTAGCCAAAAAATCCGCAATGACATTGATCTCCTCTAAACAATGAGAGATAGAGAAAGTGGAAAAGCACTTCAACTGCATAAGAATGTGATCTAAGAAATACTGTAAATGCCAAGAGACATTTTTTGGCAACAACCGCCTGAAAGACCAACATTGAGTCACATTCAATAACAATGTCTTTAATATTCAAAGAGATAGCAAGATCAAGCCCAAAGGATAAAGCCTAGAACTCAGCAACAATATTAGTACCCTGACCAGTATATTTTCCCATATCTTTGATGATCTTAGAAGAATGATAAAAAATGACCACTCCAATACTAGACCTTCCTGGATTTCCCTTGGAAGCCCCATCAAATTGTATCTTGAATGTAGACTTTGGGGGGGGGGATCCATTTGGCCATCTTACGTTTAACAAGAGAAGATAGACCAGCTGATATAGCCCCATGAGAAGGCATCAAATGAAGAGAACTCCATTTCCAAGTGACCTAATTATCCCAATGAGAAAAAGACCTGAGATGATCTAAATTTTTATGGATGTAAGAAAGCACCACCTCACAAATGGATGATAGAATTTTGCCAATAACATCAACCAGAGTAGAAGATTTATGTTTAAAGATCCTAGAATTCCTTTCAAGCTAGAGATTCCAGATCACCAGTGATGGAGCCACAACCCAAAGAGATGAATAAAATGAAGAGGAGAACAATAAGGGCCAGGCTATAAATTCTGAAAATAGATTGGGACAAAGAGAAGAAGACCAACCAAGCATGCCAAAAAGCCAATACCAACACTCACAAGCAAAAGGACAAAGAAGAAAAATATGGTCCATGGATTCCATACAATATCCACAAAAAACACAAGGCAATACTACTATAATCCCAAGCCTGTCCAATCGCATCCTAGTGAGAACTTTATCCTAGACTACCAACCAAGCAAAAGACCCTGCCTTAGAAAGACAAGTTGGATGCCAAAATAGTTTAGTGTGCCAGCAGAGAGAGGATGAAGAAGTCTAAGACAAAGAATTCTAACCATCTTTTACTGAATACGCACCTGAAGCATTCTTAGTCTAGACCAAAGAATCCTCCTAAAATATTGTGCATATTATTATAACTATCTCTTTTTTATAATAAAATATTTAGTGAGCTATAAAAATGATGTACCACATGTTCTCAAACTAAATTTAGTTACTATAAAAAATTTGAAAATAAAAAACATTTGATAACATAAATTCAAGAATTCTAAGAGCAATAATAAATATATATCCGTAATATGATATAATTCATAGTAATATATGAACAAAATAGAAATTAGATCTAGTTGATATTAATAATCCTCTAATTATGTCTTCATTGTGATGGTAATAATTCTTTATTAATAATTCACTTTTATTAATCTAACATAAGAAATATTAATATTTTATTTTTATTTATTAAAAAATAAATTATTATGGATTTGTAAATAGTAAAAATACAATGGTTTCACCTACTTTTCTCAAAGGAATCCCCATTGTCAAATTCACTATCTATGCAATTGAGCTATTAAAATATTCTCTTCAATTTAATAGATTTTCTCACAAGTTGGGAGAAACATGCATTACAAAAATTTGAATGTCTTACTAATTAGACCCAAAAAAAAAGAAAAAAGAAACTCAGACATATTTCAAACTTATTTACTTTTATAATTGACCTATTTAGAGAATTAAATATATTTTTATAGATGATAAGTCGAGAGGATCTTTAGTATTAAAATTTGAATATCTTATTTCCTTGTATATGTTAAATCATTTCTTTAGATTTAAGAAATCTAAACTCTGAATTCATGTTTCATTAACTATACATATATGGCTTTTGACTACCATTAAAAATAATTTTTCATTTTTTACTTTACAAAATTAAAAAAAGAATATTAGATCATATCTATTGGCATTCTTTAGCATTAAAATGTTATATTTTAAAAAGCTTAAATTGTTGTAGCTTGGAAACAAAATTTCTCGGCCTTGACATTATAGAGAACAATGTTAACATTGAGTGTCAACAATCACACGGTTTTAATTATTTCTCATCCAAAAAAAAAAAGAAATTTCCTTCATGCTTATTCTATAAAAGGGCTATATATTCCAACTCCATGATCTTTCAATATAGTATTATTGGAATTATAGATAATTAAATTTATAATGGTGAATTGCAACTCCATGATCTTTCAATATAGTATCATTGGAACTACCCATTTTGAAATTAGTTGAAGAAACCATTGTTTTGTAATAGAAGCCATTCTTTATTGGTCAATCACACCTACTAAGCTAGCAAATGCAATATTAATACTTCAATTTCATTTAATTATAATATAATTTATTATAGAAAAAATAATAATCAATTACTTCACCTACTTAATGTTCCACTTATAAGATTTTAAACCATTATAGCCTCCTAATTTTTTCCAAACATTAAAGTGATACATTAAAAATACATTTTGATTATCACATTTCTGTGAAATATTAAATTAAAATGATATTAATTAAAGATACATTTTGATTATTTAAAAACTTCCCATTATACTAACATAAAATAAGATATTGCTTTAGAACTGAATTATCTATTCTATTTAAAGATTATTGTTCTTAAATAATGTCATCAATAACCACAATGTATATGTCTTTCTGCTTCAGATATAATCATTCAAATGGCAGTATATTGTCTTTTTCTCTTCTTTTTGGTGGTGTTTGAAACCGAGCTCAAAAGGGTTACCAGAAACTGCAACAATGGCATTGGTCATATCCTCTTGACAATTACAACATTGTCATTGATTATGGGTTCTTAGCAACTTGAACTCAAACAGCAGTTTTAGATTTTAAAGGAAAAACGATCACTAATTCGTTACCTCCATTTACCTAACTACTGTGTTTTTCTCTTCTTGCTGCATCTTTGGCATGGCTATTCCATCTTTGTTTAAGTCATACACTGCAAACCAAAATTAAATGGGAATTTCATTATAATCATTCAATTCATTTATTAGATACAGTATAGAAAATTCAAAGTGCCTTTAAAATATTCTTTGCATGGGCCATCAAATGGATTTCCATATTGCGAAGCAGATTTTTGTTAAACAATGATCTATTTACAGAATAAACATGAAGAGCTATGTACCATGAAACATTTATCTACTCCAGCAACTTACACTGTTTTCTACTGTGGGCTGACCTGTGCAGTCAATACACCTTCTCCATGTATTCTCAAAATCAGCTCAAATAAAGCTTAAATAATAGATCCCAGATAAGTTTCAAGAGGAAATATGTTAAAGGGCAATATGACAATTATTTTCAAGTCATAATTTTATTTGTTCGGATCATTTTAATCATATCATTAAGCTAAATGGACAAGCATATGATTAAATGGACAAATGTACAGTTGAAATTTAGACTCGTAGTTTCAACTTTAATTAATTACTCCCCAAAAGGCAGTCTGTAACTGCTAAGTACTCCGCAAACAAGCCAAATATGCTGATTTTTGTTTAATTTTTTCTTATAGGTTCTAATGCAATGCTCACTTGTTCAAGGAATTTAATCATTTATATTCTTTAAACTTTTGGAAAATATCTTCAAAGTTGAGTTGATACAACTTTCCATGAAAATCAACAAGTTATAAGAAAATAATATGACTATTATGCACTTGGGAAGTTGAGTGCGATTCACTTTAAAATGTTTAGAAAATATTAATATAAAACGCATTTCTCTATCCCCACTCTATCCAACTTTAAAATGCAATACAGTCTTCGTCGCATGCGCCCATTATAACAATTATTCTTACCAAGACACTACTAACAGAAAATACAGACTAACTGTCAAAACATACAACCCCACCAAAAGACACTATTTCTCATAAACAGAAATTCTCCACTCAGAGCATGTTCTCTATTTTCTACGAAAATTCTGCTTTTGCGCATATCCTTTTCATAGAAGATTCTCTAGTACAGACATAATAAGCACGTGCGCAGATAAGAAGTCGTATACAACAAATAGTGGGACCAATCTGGCGAAGCGTGACGACAGGATTCTTCATGACTACGGAGGAATCGCCTGAACTTATTTAGGTATACTCTGAATGTTAGTGTATATTAGTTTGCAATAAACAAATATTAGGTTTAGCAAAAATGAGCGATCTAGATAGATTACATTTAGTGCCATTCAACCGAAAATCATTTTTTATAAGAAAATTGGTTTACGACATAACTTAAAATTTCTCTTCCCTCTCACTTTCAAACGCTTACAGATGTATAGCGTTTGTTTTTATCCCAACTTCTTATTTTTTTAACAATACTTTATATTTTACATAATTGCAATCAATCATGGCTCGTGCCCACCATAAACTGCCTGAATGTTCCTAGAAATCGCAGTGAAGATTCGTGAAAGCGAATAACATGAAAGAATCCTTGAATTATAATCTTATTCCTATTCCATTAGCCTAAATTTTCCTGTTTATAATAATATTCCTTAGTATATGGTATCCACTTGGCTGAATTTTATAAATTCATTTCGTGTGCTTTGGGCTGGCTCTATATTTTATGCCTTTTGTATTTCACCTGAGCCTGCAGTTGCTTTACTGAAGAAGAAAGTAGTGAGCTGGGTCCAAAATAGTTACAGAAACAGAAATAATGGAGACCCATTTTGAAATAGCAGCTGCTTCCAGCAATGAGATTGCAATCATAGACATCTTAGCAGATGTAAGAGATAATTCTTCTGAATCTCATATCCAACAAGGTGAAGCAGAGAATCAGACCCAAAATGATGATGAAAATCAAATCCAACATGATGGAAATATCCTCCAAATAAAGGAAGCTGTGAAGAGCAAGTAGAAGTACGTGAATTGTTCACTGGCAGTGATGGGCGTGTCTCTCACATTTTTTGGCAGCGATATTCAGTCACACAGTCCAATAAGTCCATTATGTTGGAAGTGAAGACACTCTGAGAGGGGGGGGTGAATCAGAGAGTAACAAATTCAAAAAGAAAAACAACTTAAAAATTGACAGCCTTGACTAACAATAAGGACAAGTGAACAACAGTGAGCAAGAGTATTGTAAATATGAGCAAATGCAACTTAACATCTTAAATCAGCACTGTTATCAAAGAATATAAAACTGATTGAAACAGGGACAGATGAATAGTCTTTGATTTATGCCTTCAGAAACCAAAATAAGATTGCCATTTTCACAAAAACATACAACTGCTGAATGTAAAATACAATAATTCCATACAATACATTCAAACATAGCAGAGTATGAAAAAGCAAAACAGAAAAAACTAAAGTATCAGAGCATAGACAAATGAGACAAAAAGAGATAAGATTGGACACATGACATCATAATTTTTCATGAGTGGAAAACCCTCTTGGGGTAGAAAAACCACTCGTTAAAGGATTTCTTTTATTATCTCCAGAATGTCAACTCAATACACTGAATTTAGAAGCCACAAAGCTTCAAGGAGCACCCACCCTTATGCCTTTTATAAAGCAAAGTATTAACTCAAGTTCTAGACAATGGTAACCTTGTCATTTTATGAAAGAAATCACAAGATTATCACTGGTTGGAACAAGTATAATAAAAATCTGACTATGGTTCCAAAACACTTCAATATATCCACATCAGAGAGAGTAAGCTCGATCTTTGGATTACACAAATATTCTAAGTCTCCATGATAACCAGAAACACAAGATACTCTGTAACAAGATCAGAGTTCCCTTTTTGTTTTCAAAAAAAATGTGTCACTGTATATTCCTGCAAGTGCTGTATGTATACAGTTAAAAAAAACGTGTATATCAATTTCTAGTCCTCTTTTCTTTTCTTTTTCCCCTTCTACAAAAAACTTCTCATCTGATCCTCATTTTTATCACAAAGAACTTCAAATGTAACCCTCAAAAAGAAGTTACCCAACAGAACTTCAAATGTAACCCTCAAAAAGAAGTTACCCAACCCTAGTTAGAGTTGTCATCGACAAAACTGTTCTTTGCAATAGAAAAATGAACTGAAACGAATTTTCTTCTATATCTCTTTTAAATACACTGAAACACAAAAAACCTGTATTTTGTGTTTAACTGAAAATCTTCAAGAGTAACCCTCGTATAGGATTGCCAAACCCCAACGGGGTTTGAAAAACAAAACAAACTGAAGCTACCAAGAAAAAATAGTTTTTCAGTCGCATGAAATTACCAGAAATTGTTTTTTGATTCATTTCATTTGACCAAAGAACAAGTATAAGATTTCACGATATTACCTGTAGCATGAAGGTAGAAACCTTAGAGATTGATGGTAAGAAACCTGTACAAATCCCCATGAAATCGGCCACAAAATCCACCATCTGAAAAATTTCAACTTATCGCTTATTTTGTCTGACACCCACATCAAGATTTTACAAAAACAGAGCATATTAACTTCCTTCATCTGTATCGTGCCAGCAACACAAGCTAGGGTTCAAGAGAGAGCTCAATCGGAGACATAATGTTGAGAGAGTTTAATTTTATTTTAAACAAAATACTGTTTGCTTTTTAAAACTGGTTTGAAATCCGCATCTTCAAAAATAAACCAGAGATACTTTAATAAAAAAACGCCAACTCATTCTCACGTTACCGCAATAAGAGGGCCCACTTCATATTTTGCAAATATATAACAAACAGCTAATAACCCGACCAATTAAATGACACTTTTTTTTGTCACCAAGGACAACTATGGCCAACAAACTCCCCCTTTATCCCTGATGGCAAAAAAACATGCCATCATTGACCTATACAAGCCTTTGAGCTTATATAGACCAAAATTGTGAGATGCTCCAAAAAACCAAAGCAAACTAGTGACCATTAAAAACTGTCAATATCTATCATATAATGAACTTGTCAATGCATACATATGTAAAACTGAACCTGCAATGAACAATGTTACTTAGATAATGAACCTGTCACTGTCACTAATGTTAGAATATGCCACAGATAATGTGCAAATAAGACTAAATAAATCACTGTCAATGATGATAAGGAACAATGAACCATCAAATGAACCTATAACCTATCAACTATAACCACTTTGTTAGAATAAGAACCTGTAAGCAATGCCAATGATAATAACCAACCTATAAGCAATGCCAATGATCATAACCTGTCAATACCTGTCAATTGTAACCAATCACCTATAACTTGTCAACTGTAACCATTCTGTCAGAATAAGAACCTGTAACCAATCTAATAAGAACCTGTATGAAATAACCTCAATGATAAAATTCAATCTGTGAATGATAAGAACCTGTAACCAATCTGATAAGAACCTGTATGAAATAACCTCAATGATGCCAAACTATCTCCCCCTTTTTTTTGTCACAAGGACAAAGGGTAAAGCAGCAGATTTCTGCTTGTGGAGAGCAAAGCTCCCCCTCAATTCTTGCATTAGTTGGAGACAAGAGCAGATTGAGAAAGAACTCCCAACCTATCCCTTAACTGTTCAAAAGCTTCCTTAGACAGTGCTTTTGTGAAAATGTCAGCCACTTGTGCCTAGGAAGGTACATACAAAACTTGAAATTCATTAGCCAACACTCGTTCTTGCAAAAACAATAATTTAATAGCAACATGTTTAGTATGAGAGTGCATTACAGGATTCTTGGAAAGACTAATGGCACTAGTATTATCACAAAAAATAGAGATGGGCTTATCAACTATAACACCCATGTCAGCAAGTTGATGAGACATCCAGATTAACTAGGTACAACAAGTTGTTGCGGCAATATACTCAGATTCTATAGTTGATAAAGTGACACATTCTTTCTTTTTGCTGTGCCAAGCAACAAGACGATCTCCTAGGAAGAAAGCTGCACCACTGGTGCTTTTTCTATCATCTATACAGCCAGCCCAGTCAGCATTAGTAAAACCAACAAGAGTAAAATCATTATTTCGTGGATACCATAAACCATAGTCTAATGGACCTTGAATGTACTTTAAAATTCTTTTCACAGCTTTCAAATGAGACTATTTAGGGGTAGATTTAAATCATGAAACCAAATAGACTGCATGCATTGAATCAAGCCTAGATGTAGTTAAATAAAGTAAATTGCCTATCATTGATCTGTACTCAGATTGATTGACTTCAGGTGAGTCATCTAACTTGGTTAATTTACAACTAGTCTCCATTGGAGTACTAACAGGTTTGCAATCTGTCATATTAAACTTCTTTAGCATTTCTTTTGCATATTTGGTTTGTGATAGAAAAATGTCTTGTTCAAGTTGCATTACTTGAAGACCAAGAAAGAAGGTTAATTCACTCAACATGGACATTTCAAATTCAGATTCCATGAGTTTTGAAAATTTTTTGGACAAGGAATCATTATTGTAGCCAAAAATGATATCATCCACATAGATCTCAACAACTAAAATATCATTACCTTCAACTTTGACATATAAGTTACTGTCAACTCCACCTCTAGTAAATCCATTTGCTGTAAGATGGGCATCTAACCTAGAGTACCAAGCTCTTAGAGCTTGTTTAAGGCCGTATAGAGCCTTTTTCAACCTGTATACATAATCAAGTTTATCTGCAGAGACAAACCCTTCTGGCTATTCCATATAAACCTCTTCATCTAGATAACCATTTAGGAATGTTGTTTTAACATCCATTTGATAAATTTTAAAAATTTTATAACAGGAGTATGCCAAAAATATTCTTATTGACTCTAGCCTAGCAACAGGTGCAAATGTTTCACCAAAATCTACACCTTCTTGTTGTGCATAGCCTTTACACACAAAGCATGCTTTATTCCTAACAACTTTACCAGATTCATCAAGTTTATTTCTGAAAATCCATTTACCCCCTATAACATTTTTATCATCTGGTCTAGGCACTAGTTCCCAGGTTTTATTCTTTTCTATTTGATTGACTTCATCTTGCATTGCATTCAGCCAACAATCATTAACAAGAGCTTCAGAAACAGACTTAGGTTCAAAATCAGTTACCAGACAATAATGCTCAACCATTTAAGCTTGTTCACCAGTTCTTGCTCTTCTCCTAGTTAAGATTCCTGCATCCATTTCACCAATAATTTGACTTTGAGGATGTCTTTTAGTAATGATTATAGAGGGTGTATGTAGACGATTTTCTTCTTTAGGACTTGATGGAGGACTCTTCTCATTTGTAATTTCTGCTTCAGCAGATTTAGAAACTTGTTCCATTCTTATTGGTATATCCTCTTCAACATCCTGCATACCATCACTTAGAAAGAATTGCTCATCAAATCTTACATTAACAGTTTCAACAATTTTGTTCAATCTATTATTGAAACACTTATAAGCTTTGCTATGAGTAGAATATCCAAGAAAGATACCCGCGCCAGTCTTAGCATCAAAGCTTCCTAGATTCTCTTCATCTCTTTTTATATAACACTTGCACCCAAAAATCTTGAAATACTTAATTGAAGCAGCTTTACCATACCAGAGTTCATAAGGAGTAAAGGTAGATTTTACCCTGATTTGCACACGATTCAGAATATAAATAGCTATGTGAATAGCTTCTTTCCAATATCTGTCTGGCAGATTTGCCTCATTAAGAATTGTGCAGGCCATCTCTTTGACTGTTCTATTTTTCCTCTCAACCACCCCATTTTGTTGAGGTGTTCGAGTAGCAGCATACTATCTTTTAATGCCATTTTTTTCACAATAATCAACAAATTCTTGTGATGTAAATTCACCACCCTTGTCCAATCTTAAACATTTAAGTTTTAAATCAGTTTCACGTTCAACCATTCTCCTAAAAAATTTAAATCTGTCAAATGCTTCAGATTTATGTTTGAGAAAAGTGACCCATACCATTCTTGTATAATCATCCACAAAGAGCATGAAGTATTTTTCACCGTTGATGTATTGTGTCCTAGTTGGACCACATAAATCTATATGAACAAGTTGTAAAGGACTAGTAGAAGAGTGTTCTTTAGATTTAAAAGATACTTTTGTCTATTTACCTTTCAAACACTCTTTGCATACAGAGTTTGTTGGTTTACTTAGGATGGGTAAGCCTCTGACATTCTGATTCTTGCTAATTTGAACCAGATTATCAAAGTTCACATGTCCCAAGCGCTTGTGCCACAACCAATTTTCCTCTACTTGACCCATAAGACACATGCCTTCATCAATTTCACTTTGTGGAGTCAAGCAGGTTGTATACATTGCCAATTGTTCTCAAACCAGCAACTACAATTTTACTAGACTTATTTTTGATAGAACAACCTTGAGAAGTGAAAAACATATTGTAACCACTATCACAAATTTGACTAACACTAAGCAAGTTGTGTTTCAATCCTTCAACAAAATACACATCATGTATTGGAGTATCATCATTCAATAACAATGTACCCTTACCTCTGATAAAGGCTCCTGAATTATCATCAAATCTTACAAAACCTCCATCAAATTTTTCAAAATGAAGAAATTTATTTCTGTCTCCTATCATATGGTGTGCACAGCCACTGTCCAACACCCAGAATGACTTTTTACTTGAAAGAAATGTAGTTTGCACTATCATAGACTGTTAAGAACTAGGGACAAACTTTGGTTTCCACACCTTATGAATGTTTTCCTTTGACTTGCATTGAGAAGAAGTATGTCCATAGGTGTTACACTTAATGCACTTCACAGTATTTGGAAAGCCATAGGCTTGATTGTGTCCAAACATAGAAGTTCTATGTTGCAAAAATCTGCAAGTGTTAACCTTATGGCAAAACTTGTTGCAGTAAAAATAGTAACCATGAAAGAACCCAAACCTAAAAGGAGTCATTCTGTTGTAGGCCTAAAATTGTTTTGTGTTTGCAGGTTTAGTAATTTGTTTTGATGATTCAGCACTATCAAAACCTACATCTGTCAAATTCTTGCATTGTTTTTGTTTCCTTAAGATTTCATTCAAATGCAAGGTACTTTCATATTGCTGAATCTACTTATGCAAAGAATTAGTTTGTTGTTCCAAAGTGTTAACTTTCAATTCACTATCAGCAAGTAAGACTTTCAGATCCTCAACTGTTTGCTTTGAATCTTTTAATTCAATTTGTAAAATCTGTTTTTCACTTTCATGAGAAGCCACAAGTTTCTTAAATCTTTTGATTTCTTTGAGAGCACAAAGTAACTCTCCTTCAAGATCAATTTCACCTTGATCTAAATCATCAGATTGATCTACTGATATGTTATTTAAATCTTTCTTTGAGGAAGTTTCTATTTCAGCCATAAATAAGGTTTCATCACCTTCACAAGGTGAGTCATCTGAATCATTTTCAGAATCTTCTTTAATTAAAAGACTCTTCTTTTTCTGAAAAGGATTGAATTTATTTTTAGAGTTCCATTTTTTCTTTTTGAAAACTTTTTCTTGTTTTTCTTCTTCATTGTTTTGATCACTCAGGGTACATTGAGCAGCAAAGTTCCCAGCTTTGCCGCAATTAAAACATTTGAAGGGTAATTTTCCCTTATACTTCTTTTTTAACTTTCTTACTAGCAAAGCTTCTATAGCATCTGAAAGTTCAGACTCACTATCTGGTTCCTCCTTCTTTTCTGCTTTAAATGCAGTTTCTTTAGAACAAGAAGGATTACTACCTATCCTCATTTCATAGGCTATGAATATGCTTTGTAGGCTGTCAAGAGACATAGTTGAAAAACTTTTCTTTTCTTCTAAAGTTGACACTTTAGTTTAAAATTTAGGAAGTAAAGTTCTAATAACCTTTCTGACAACATCTTTTTCATCAACATTTTCACCAAGACCCCTTCTTGAATTCACAACTTCATCAATTCTAAGAAAATAATTTGCAATAGTCTCATCTTCTTTCATTCTCAATGACTCAAACTGATTCTTGAGTGTGAGAATTTTAGATTCTTTGACCTTTGCATCACCTTGATAAATAGTTTTAAGCTTGCCCCATATTTCATGAGCAAATGCACAATGCATAACTTTAACAAACACGTCCTTGGTAAGACCACACAAGAGAGCATGCTTTGCTCTAGCATTTAACTCATACTAAGATTTAGCATCAGGATATGAAGGAATAGCATTAGGAACAACATATTTTGTGGTAACAATGTTCCACACATTTACATCAACAGAGATCAAGTACGTTTCCATTCTGATCTTCCAAAACACATAATCTGTGCCATCAAAGAGGGGAGCTCTTGAAAGAGAGGCACCTTCTTGTGAATGAGCCATGACAAGAGTTCCAAAAGACCAAGAACAATCCCTAGGATAGACCTAAATGACAGGACCCTATGCTCTGATACCACTTGTTGGAAGTGAAGACACTCTGAGAGCGAGGGGGGTGAATTAGAGTGTAACAAATTCAAAAAGAAAAACACCTTAAAAATTGACAGCCTTAACTAACAATAAGGACAAGTGAACAACAGTGAGCAAGAGTATTGTAAATATGAGCAAATGCAACTTAACATCTTAAACCAGAACTGTTATCAAAGAATATAAAACTGATTGAAACAGGGACAGATGAATAGTCTTTGATTTATGCCTTCAGAAACCAAAATAAGATTGCCATCTTCACAAAACATACAACTACTGAATGTAAATTACAATAATTCCATACAATACATTCAAACATAGTAGAGTATGAAAAAGAAAAACAGAAAAAACTAAAGTATCAGAGCATAGACAAATGAGACAAAAAGAGACAAGATTGGACACATGACATCATAATTTTTCATGAGTGGAAAACCCTCTTGGGGTAGAAAAACCACTCGTTAAAGGATTTCTTTTATTATCTCCAGAATGTCAACTCAATACACTGAATTTAGAAGTCACAAAGCTTCAAGGAGCACCCACCCCTATGCCTTTTATAAAGCAAAGTATTAACTCAAGTTCCAGACAATGGTAACCTTGTCATTTTATGAAAGAAATCACAAGATTGTCACTGGTTGGAACAAGTATAATAAAAATCTGACTATGGTTCCAAAACACTTCAATATATCCACATCAGAGAGAGTAAGCTCGATCTCTAGATTACACAAATATTCTCAGTCTCCACGATAACCATAAACACAAGATACTCTGTAACAAGATCAGAGTTCCCTTTTTTGTTTTCAAAAAAAATGTGTCATTGTATATTCCTGCAACTGATGTATGTATACAATTAGAAAAAAACGTGTATATCAATTTCTAGTCCTCTTTTCTTTTCTTTTTCCCCTTTTGCAAAAAACTTCTCATCTGATCCTCATTTTTCTCACAGAGAACTTCAAATGTAACCCTCAGAAAGAAGTTACCCAATAGAACTTCAAATGTAACCCTCAAAAAGAAGTTATCCAACCCTAGTTAGAGTTGTCATCAACAAAACTGTTCTTTGTAACAGAAAAATGAACTGAAACGAATTTCGTTCTATATCTCTTTTAAATACACGGAAACACAAAAAAACTGTATTTTGTGTTTAACAGAAAATCTTCAAGAGTAACCCTTGTATAGGATTACCAAATCCTAATGGGGTTTGAAAAACAAAACAAACTGAAGCTACCAAGAAAAACAGTTTTTCAGTTGCAAGAAATTACCAGAAACTGTTTTTCGTTTCGTTTCATTTGACCAAAGAACAAGTATAAGATTGCACGATATTACCTATAGCATGAAGGTAGAAACCTGAGAGATTGATGGTAAGAAACCTGTACAAATCCCCAGGAAATCGGCCACAAAATCCACCATCTGAAAAATTCCAACTTATCGCTTATTTTGTCTGACACCCACATCAAGATTTTACAAAAACAGAGCATATTAACTTCCTTCACCTCTATCGTGCAGGCAACACAAGCTAGGGTAGGGTTCAAGAAAGAGCTCAATCGAGACATAATGTTGAGAGAGTTTAATTTTACTTTAAACAAAATACTGTTTGCTTTTTAAAATTGGTTTGAAATCCGCATCTTCAAAAATAAACCAAAGATACTTTAATAAAAAAAACGCCAACTCATTCTCACGTTACCGCAATAAAAGGGCCCACTTCATATTTTGCAAATATATAACAAACAGCTGATAACCCGACCAATTAAATGACACTTTTTTTTGTCACCAAGGACAACTACGGGCAACACATTATTTGTTGAGATCTCGTTATTGATTGAGATCTCGTTATTGATTGTCTGTGTGATTTTAGGAGTGCTGTTTTATATGATATATGCCAAGATTATGCAGGAGCAGCAACTAAGGCTGGAATACAATGAGCCCGCAGGATTTGCAGGTAATCCATACCAACTATTTCTGCTGGCTTTATCAGTTTGTTTGGCGAGCGCAGTATTTATTTTCATCTCCATCAACGCGTTAAGAAAACCCTAATATGCTGTAAAACGTATACACCCATCAGTTCTTGTGCAAACATGTATTGGAAATACGTGTATAGTCGTTCTGATCTCTCTTGCTGTAATTACTCTACCGGTGTTTACACATGGAAAACTTTAAATTTCTTTGTATAACTACTCGTTTGCTCGATCAGGGAAACGATCCAAAGGCGGTTTTATCCGGATCTATTTATTTGTGTTGGAGAACTATTACAATATTTTATGGTCTGGTTAACAAGAGGTCTTCATGCTGGTGATAAGGCATATTACCTGTTTCCGAATTATTAAATTGTGCCGCCAGACCAGACAGACTCTGCGGCCGTATGCAAATATGTTTTTCTTGTTCTATACCACATATGTAAATCTCTTGATTCCAAAGCTGTTATTTACTATCTCTATGTATTATAAGAAATCTACAGGGAATTTTCTATGTTTTAGAATGTTAGCTTCAATTATGTAGTTATTAAAATTGGTATCATTATATAAGAGATAAACTATCTTTGTGATGTGCTAACCATTAAACATTAAAACTAGCTTTCATATAGGAATAGACTATAAGTTTAAAATGATATTTTTTGTAAGGTTGTAGAGATTAGATTTTTCAGTTAAGATCAAATTCGTAAGATAGATTAGATTTCTATAATTAGATTAGATTTATGAGATATATCATATTTTTAAATTATAGGACAAAAGTCAATCAAAGTGATATAGAGAAGATTTATTGATTCAAAAGTATTCATTTAAATTGTACAAACATTTACGGATTATTGATGAATCACATTATATCATCTACCAATTTCCTTGCTAAGGGCATTTATAGTTTTATTCATTTTTTGAGCATTTAATTCATTTACATTTATTATACTTCCACAATCATTTTAAATCTAAGATAAATAATGAATGCTTATGTTTTTGATAAAGGAAATGAATGTAAATGTTATATTATTTATTTACCTTATATTTATGAGAAAATGATTGTATTTATCCTCTCATTGAGAAAGTCATTTGTTATTTTCCCTTTCATTTTAGTGAATGTCTCAAGTCTTACACCCCCTTAAGGTTTCCATACTTCAGGGTTTGCTAAGACTCAAAATTGTAACTCTACTATTCAAGAGTAAGTGCTTTATATATATGCATGGGGATGCATGTTGTGATTAGATTAAACTAGGACAGGCTCTAACCATTACATAGCCACAAAAATGAAGAAATTTATAGACTCGGGAGGAGTGAGACACCAAAGATAGAGTGTCAGCTGCCAAAAAAGAACAAAACCCAACAGATACCCAGAACTAGACACTAAAAACCCAAAGACTAGACTAGACTAAATAGACAACAAAACAAAATACCAATAGACACACCACCACAAAAGACACAAAACAATGTCCTACATGGAAGGGGGCATTCTCAAATTTCCAATCTTGGCTCATCACTTACACTTTCTTAAAGAAAGAGAGCCTCTTGTTCAAACTTTTACTAGATGAAATAGCAGTGGATTTCGAGGTCACATTCAATATAGAGAGCGACAACTCTAAACTGGTAGCAAGGAATGAATCCAAATGGTTCTTCTTTCTTGTCTACCTCCAATTGATTTCTTTTGAGATGGCTTGTAGAGCTACAACATTATTCTTGGACATTTCATTATTCTAAGCTATCATTTTCTCCATTTCTTTTTAAGGGACACCTAGTTGTCCTGTAGAGATGCAATATTCTTCACCATCTACATCCTATCCTCCTTCTGGTCTAGTTTATCATAGAACCCCTTCGATTCTTCCTCCATTCCTTCCCACCTTTCAAGCCTTTTACCTAAATCATTGGTTTCTGCCCAAACCCTTTGGTCCTTATCATCCATAACCTAGCTTGAAGCTCTAGAATCCACTTTGGCATGGGGATGCATGTTTATTTAGATAGAGAGGAAAGATTTATGATTAGATTGTGATATTTAAGAGGTCAAATAATAGGAGTGGGAAACTTCCTTACATTTCTATTTCTGTGAAACCATGTCAAGGATAACATTAAGAAACGTTCATTGAAAAGAAGATATAAAATTTTGGCAAACCTTTCATTTTTTTGGAAAAAAAATATTAATTTCTATTGACAAATTTTTCCTTTTCTTAAAAAAAAAATTATTAATCTTTTTGGCAAATTTTTCACATCTATTTTTTTAAAAATTTTGTTGAATCATCGAAAATAATATGAATATACATTAATTACTATGGCAAATCCTTCTCTCTTGGAAAATAAAATTCTTATAGAAAAGTAGAGGCCTAAACATAGAAATAATTAATGATTTAAGGGGTAGACTCTATAATATTTAGTTTCTACCATTAATTTAAATTGAGCTAATAGACCTCTTTTTATTTTGTGAGGTAAAATTTATGCACAATTCATAATTCTCATGAGGCCCAAAATTGCTTTAAGACCATTAATTTCCTTTGAGCTCAACAATTCAAAAGAATTTTTGACCCCTATAAGCATTACAAATTGTAGGTACATTCTACCTTATGCAATACAACGAGGGTTGTTAGGTTATATTTTTTAAAATGATTGTAGCAACTAAATATTAGTGATATAGCCCTAATGTAACTAATACTTGTGATAAATTATTGCTAAATTAATTTTGATTTTTACAATAACTTATGGAATTCAAGTGAATCTAATATAATTATGTATTGAACATTGCGGAAAATCTTTGAGTCAAATTTTTTAATAAAATACATGCTCTGGTGAATTAAATAAGATTAAAATATTTTTTTGTAAAACTATGGTGATTCAAGTCACTCTAAAAATTTAACTATTAGCCAAATTTTGATTCCTAGTTTTCAATTATTAGCCAATTGAAAAATATTATCCACTAAATAATCATTGAACCATGTAGAGTGATTAAAGATGTGTGTAATAACGTTATCAAATATAAATATAAATAATAAATCAAGCTTGAACAAGTCATGCCTTGTGCACGCTAACATCATTATGATTTAATAATAAGTTATAAGTTGTAGTGATTTAGGAATAAAGAGACCAAAGACTTCAATTACCCATATCAAAACAAGATTCTACATGCAAATAATGATATAAAATAGATTTATACCCCTTGAAATGAATCTCATTAAGATTTCATACTATTTATGCAATATAAATTCATAACACATAAGAAATTAGAGGTAAAATAGTCACAAGATCTTAAAAGATGTACCACCACAAATTTTTTAAATTTAGAAGCAAGATCTAGGTTAATTGATGATAAAATGATTACTTTCAACAATAATTGTAAATTATAGTATTGAAAATAAAAGAGGGACATAAATCTAGAAAGAAGGTTTGTAGCTGAAATCTAGACCTAAAAATGACTAACAAAGTTTTACGACATCCAAATATAAGATGCATGTAGTAAGTAGAAAGCTTCATATTGCATATAAGGAGGTCTTATGGATATTTCACCTTGAAATTTGACCAAAAGTGTCAAATATAGTTGGAGGATTCCCTAGTCCAAGTCCTTATACCTATTCAAAGTCTATGAATGTCTATTGTTTTCTTCTCTATATAGCTATAGTGCTCTCTATGATCCATTTTAATGCTACCCACATGAAAATAAGAAGAAATTGTGTTGTATAGTGCTTTTCCTAAGTCAAACCCGATGCAAGTGTTCCAAACTCAACTATAATAATGATTGATAAAAAAAAAATTATTCTAAAAAATGATAGAGGTTAAATGATCAATAATTAGACTGCTTGAATTTAAATTACATGCCTTAGATATGAAGCCCTAGGCTTGATGTTATGTGAAAGATGTTAATGCAATCCTTCACCATATAGAACACATTATTATTGATCATGATTGTTGAAACAATGACACACATATGATTGAATGCTTGACTTCTCGATTGTATATTTGTGCTCAATTGGCTTGGATATGTTTGATAAAATTCTCATTATAAGAATTATATTTAATAGTTAAATTTTGAAATGAGAGAGGGGGTTGTATTTATATGCAACTTACACCTTTTCAAATTTAACTTTTGGGGAAGGCTAACATTACAGGGAAATTTCTCTCAATTTGCAAAGCCAACATTCATAACTCAAAATATGGGGCCAAACTTCTTGGACAGAGGCATTGGGCTTTTAGTCTAGGATAGGTATGTTAGATGCCCTAGGCTTAGAAATTTGAACTAAAACATAGGTCATACATAGGGGAATGCATCAAGTTACCAGAAATGGTCCCAAAATGGAGCATAATAAGACATGAATTAGGTACATTACGTATAACCATGAAAGTGTGTTCAAACTAAGTGTGAAATTTTATAGGGATATTGTAGACACCTAAAATTGTATTGTCTAATTAAATAATATCTTTATTTATTTAATTATTTAAGCCTAATTCTTCTATTAATTAAATAAATCTTTATTTATTTAATTAATTCATTTATCCTCTTCTAGCCTTATTTCTCATTTAAATAAATATATTTATTTATTTAAATTATCCTTTTCCTAAATTAAATAAATATTTTATTTATTTAATTGATCTCACTTCCTCTATTAATTAATTAAATCTTTATGTATTTAATTAATTCATTAACCTTTTCTACCCATGACACATGTCATTCATCTCTTAATTCCTACACTACCTACCCTTCTCATTGTTTTCTTATTTCTTTTACCTACCCTCTAATCATAGCTGACCATTTATCTTTTACACCTCTCAATATTATCCCTCCATTTCTTATAATGTCTTATATATAAGGAGCTGCTTCCTTCATTATCAATCCTTCCCAACTACGCTTTCAAACTTTCATATGCGATCAAGTCTACTTGCAACCATATTTCCGTTCTTTGTTGAGCTATTGTGCACACATAAAATCTGAGAGAAAATATATCAAGCAAGATCAATGGAGATAGGAAGAATGGAGATCCAAACCCTATTGGACATGTGATGGTATAATCTTCATGATTTTATTTGATTTGCATTGTCTTAGGTAATCTTCATATGTTATGGTGGATCTTTGTTTTTGTTAGGCTAGGGTTTTGTGCTTGAATTCATTTAGTCTTTCAATATTGTTCTTATCTACTTTCACCATAAACATTTTGGCACACTCGGTGGGAATCTTGTCCCTTTTGCATTTAACATCTTTTGTTGCAGATTTTGTGTTTTTGAAGTTGCAGATATGACATTTTTGACAACATTTCGACATTTTCGCATATACACATCCTAGAACCGCATTTTTTCTTTTCTGCCATGTCTGTGACCTTCGTAACTGCATCTATGTTCGATATTTTTTTATCTTATTTTGCAAATTGTAGGGTTGCATCTCTATTTTCAAACCACGTTTGCATTCAAGAGTTGCGTCTGTGTGATCTAGGTGCATCTGTGACAAATTTAGATGCATTTGTTCTTTTTTGCCATGTCTGAGTTAGGTTTAATTGTGTCTGTGTCTCAGATCTTGCATTTTCAATTTTTGATCCAATTTTGAGGCTTTATTTCATCATTTGGATTTCAAATCTGGTTTATTTCAGGCTAACATCTTGTGATCTAGCTAACAAAATTGGTGCATCTTGTCTTGGAAACAAATTGTCTTGTCAAAGGCCCCTATTTCACAAAGTCTTTTGGATCTAAAATTTACCTAACTCATTTGCTTGCAGGAAGGGGTAATCATTTGAAACAACCCAAAATACTAACAAATCTTTATTGCAAGATTCTGGCAAGGGTTTTCTTTTGATCTTTATTGTGTGCCTTGTTTTCATAGATTACAAAACACTTCAATTGGTGCATTAAAATTGAACTAGTGTCTTTTGTGTCTTGAGCAATAGGCTCTTTTTGTTTAATCTCTAGAGGGTCTATCTCCCCATGTGGTTATTAGGACTACTAGTGAGGAGAGAATGACCCAAGTGGTAGTGAGGAAAACCCACCTCTTCTGAACCACTATAAATAATTGTATCCATGGTGAAAGCCATGGGTAACATGTGCTGATTAGTTCGTACCGACACTATGTCTCCCCATAAACCTGTTTGATCAAATTTATTTGATCAGTTCTAGGGCATAACCCCTACCAGCTGGGAGCCTTCTATATTTATAGAGCTAAAAGTGTCGCATGTATGGCCACACGAGCGGCTGCCCTTACTAGCACCTTTTTGTTTTAGAAAGAAAAAATCCTTGTAGTTGTTGGGGTAGGAGGTTGAACCTCTAGAGTGGCCCACACACATACGGTTCTTAGTAGAGATACAAATTTCACCACGAGGAGTTTTCATGGGGACTGATGCTTGGCTGCCCCAGAGAAGTGAGTGTTGAGGGTGGAGCTAGTGGGGTAAAGCATCTAAGTATCCACTCTAAATAGTGTAGCCTCAGGGGAAACCCTATGTGGGATCAACAACTATTGTCCTGGCCAATCATAATAATTGTGCTTGTCTTCTTTTGAACATTCAAACATTCAAGACCAAACATCAAAACATTGTGTCTTTTGTGTCTTCAAGTGTATGCAAAACATTATTACATCAAACAACAAACTTTTCTTTGAGTCATTTTGAGCCTAAACACTTACAAACATTGAGTCTTCATCAACATTATTTCATCTTGTCATGAAAAAATAGTCAAACAAATTCATATTTTTTTACAACAAACAACTTTACAAATTGGAAAAATTGCACTCAGTTTCTAGAAATGTGTCTATGTCTGATAGAAACACATCTGTGTTATCCTAAAGAAAATTGCATTCACAAAATCTCAAAAATATGTTTCTGAAGTGTTCAACCACATTTGTGTCATTTAACCACATCTATGAAGTATACAGGCACGCCTGTGTTCAAAACTAGAAAAATTTACAGTCCAACAAACAAAAGCAGTTAGTTTTAGACTTATTGAGCTTCCTAGGTTATCTCTTCGGGTTTTCATCTAGCATTCAGCCTATTTCTGGGTCTCACAAAGTTCATCATTTCTTCACACCTTACATTACATTCACATTTATCTAAACTTGAGTCCAAAGGTCACTTGCTTGTCCTCATCTTACTTTGTCAACACAATACATACAACAATATTTTTTTAAGTGGTCCCTCATCAAGGTCTATCACCTTTGGGTCTCATTTGGTCTTACTTAGAGTCAAGGTCAACTTACTTCATCAAGAGAAGCTATCATCTCTTTGAAAGACACACCTACTCTACTACATACATATTTGGTCTTACACTTTGGAAATCGCAAGTACACCTTAGATTCATTTACATTCCATCCAACTCTTGGTCTTCCATACTCTTTCCATTTTCATCTAGTTTACCACATCTTGGTCAAGACCTAGTTCATGGTTGAAACCCGTTCCCAAAAATCTAGGAGAGAAGCTAAAGAGGCTCAAGAGTCCACAAACATGAGTGCCTATGAATATGATAATGATGTCTTTTTCAATTCTAATTATACCACATTACCTGACATGGATGCCTATAGAAACATTCCAAATGTTGAGAACATGGACACTACAAACAACAATGATACGCACAATGACAATATGGACTACTTTTTGATACATTTTACAGAAGTGGAAGACTCCATCATGGATCCCCATTTTAATAGATTGGTTGATGAAATCATGAGAAGAGATAGACAATATTTCTTACAAGTGATGGCACAAAGTGGAGCCAAGATCCCTCATGATTTTGACATGTCTTAAATAATGGAAAATCAACCTTTGCAACAACATCACCTCAACATGGATCAAAGGAGGCCTAATAGTAGAGGCAATAGAGGACCACATATGGTGCCTGAATCACCATCTTTGTTTCAAAAACCTGAGGTCCTGCATACACATGGTCAAGCATATGATACTCACCTTCACAGACCATTATAGAAATCTTATGCAGAAAAATATACTCAATCACATGCCAATGCTAAGGACCAACCACCAAAGCAATTGGATATCCAAAGACATGCTCAAAATTTGGACACAAGGAAACCCCACATCAAATTTGAGGGCAACATATTAGAACAAACTCATGAGATGCATATAGAGTATGGTATACATGGACAAAACAAATATTCCATTGCTCATCATGACTCTATGCTAAATGGTCCTTATACGCAGCATCACTATAGACCTCCTCCATATGAACATGTGTATGATCAGTGTCATCCATATATGCAACATGCTCCTCCTCCACTTGGTGGCTCAAGTATGGGATATGGTCCAAGAAGTCGGTCTCCACCTAAGAACAATTTGGAACAAAAAATTAAGGACTTACAAAAGAAAATGGAGGACATAAATACACCGAAGCCAACTTACACAATGAGAGACATATGTCCCTATCCATTTGAAAAAAGCATTCCAATGCCTCTACTTCCTACACACTTCGTGACACCTAAGTTTGATAAGTACAGAGGCAAAGGAGACCCTAAGGCACATATAAGACATTTTTTCATGTCTTGCATTAACGTAGCATGAAAAGAAATGTACTTGATGATACTATTCCCATAAAGCTTACATGATCAAGCTATGGAATGGTTCTCCCAACTCCCACCTAGACTTAAGTCATGGGGTGACTTAGTAGAGGCATTTATCCAACATTTCTCATACAACACAGAGATAGACATATCAGTCACTACTTTGTGCAACACCAAGCAAAAGGATGGAGAGTCTTTTTCATCATTTTTACAAAGGTGGAGGAATCTAGCCAGCAGATGCTCTTGTGAAATTCCACAAAAACAAATGGTAGAAATGTTAACAAAGACATTGGTTATGATCTAAAGAAATCTTGTTTGTCCACCTTCAAGGACGTCATTGAAAAGGGCTTAGCAACAGAGAAGGTCCTGATTGAGCAAGGAATCATCAAAATATTCAAAGAAAACAAAGAGGACTTTAAAAGAAAAGATAAACCAAGATTTTGGAATAAAAACAAGAACATAGTCAGTGATGGTGTTGTTGATGCCAATACGGTATGACCCAAAATCATTTTTTCTTGATCAAGCTCTACAAACAATCAAGTGAATACTCAAACAACTTCCAAATCACGAAGGAAGTACACCCCTTTGGGAGAACCACTTGAGTCATCTTTCAAGAATCTAGTGGCAAACAAGATAATAACAATTCCAGATTTGCCTCCATATGAGCCAAAGGTCAAACCAAATTGGTGGAATGATGATGAATATTATGAGTATCACAAGAGCAAGGGCCATAAGACAGGAAATTATCATTGGCTGAAGAACATCATACAAGATCTTATTGATAGAGGGGACATTGAGATTGAAGGACACTCATCCAATCAAGAACATGAGATGTTTAATTCCCAAAACATGACAAGGAAAAAGTTAAAGCCACAGATGACCAGACCAACTATACCAGAGCATCTTATAACTATGATTCAAATGTTAATCACATTTCAATAGACAATTATGTCTCTACCATTATCATCAAGGACAAAACACCTGAGAATTATACCCAAAGACCCAAGGTTGTCCTAAAAGGCATTGGATCATCTTCTGAACCTACCTCTAAATGTAATGTTACAACTTGTCGAGGTAAATTCACTTTGCAAGGTGCTCCAGCTAAAAGAATTGATTCCTTGTCAACCAAACTTGAGTATGACCTTGTAGAACAGTTAGGGAAGACACCCATTCTTATCTTAATCCTTTAGCTCTTATGCATATCCCTTCCACATAAGGCCATTCTTGACAAAACTTTGAGAGATAGCTCTGTCCCCACTGATCTAAACATGGACCAGTTTCAAGCCATAGTGGGATACCTTTCCGTTCCACATTCCCTTACATTCATATAACCTGACGACAGCTCTATGAGCCAACCACATAATGAAACTTTACATATTGAAGCCTTCCTACACAAACATCGAATAAAATGAGTCTTGATAGATGGAGGAGCTGGCCTCAATATATGTACTTTGAACACAATAATAGAATTAGGATATTCAGACAAAACTATGAATGCTACAAACAAAATTACCATCAAGCCATATGATGATGAAGAGTGTTCATCCAAAGGCATAGTCACCTTACCTCTTAGAGTTGCGCTAGTTACAAAGGATGTGGTTTGTCAAGTCCTAGACCTAGATCTCACATACAACATATTGCTAGGACCTCCATGGATTCATGAGATGGGAGTAGTCCCATCTACATATCATCAATGCATTAAGTTTTCTCACAATGGAGTTGAAGTAACAGTTAATGGTTATCCTAATCTATTCATATATTGCAACAATTTGTGACCTAGATAAAAAATAACAAACCTAGTCAATCAAGAGGCTATTCCATCTTCAACATATCACTAATACATTTGGGGTCAAATTCCGATGGAGGTTTTTGACGGATAAGGAGCATTGTGTGAAAATTTGAATTTTTTTTAAAAAATGCCCGTGTTCGTTAGAATTCCGACGACCTCGGGCATTTTATTAAAAAAGAAAAAGACAATGCATTTTCATTTTCAAAGCAAACCGAAGCAAGACCATCTTGCCTCCCTCCCCCCCCCCCACCAGAGCGATCTCTGCACAAGCAAGGTAAGGTTTGTTTTGCAATCAAAGCAATTGGTTTTTTTGGTGAATTAATCCATTTTGTGCATATCCTGCGATCTTAAAACCATGAAATGACATCTCTTTGAGGTATTCCATCATACAGTTCACATGTCATGTGTATGCTACCCCATTTTGCAATTTTTTTTTTTAAATGGAAACTTTTTTAGAGGCTCATTTTAGCATTTAATAATTGCCATGCATACCTCACTTGAAGAGTTATTACATAAAGAAAAATGGCATAGGAGATAACATTGTCGCTCCTGCCATTGAGAAGGGTGCCTCCATGAAAGTAAAATGCTCATAGCCAATACCTAGATGGGGAAGGCCTGACCGGCTTCTGCCAAAGACTAGATAACAAGTTTGTTTTGGTTATGGAATCCTGACTTTCACAGTCTCAAACTACTTGATCTCTTTGTACCATTGGGCGCATTAGAAATGACA
This sequence comes from Cryptomeria japonica, assembly GCF_030272615.1. NCBI lineage: Eukaryota > Viridiplantae > Streptophyta > Pinopsida > Cupressales > Cupressaceae > Cryptomeria > Cryptomeria japonica. Next base: position 799,066,480 of record NC_081414.1, on the reverse strand, counting down.
TTTTCATAAATTATCCACAAGGTTTCAGAGTCGGGATGCCCTTCTATAATCTTGATAAACCTTCCCTCTGTCATCATCAATACCTTGAGAATAGAAACACCATGGCCAGTGGTGTACTTGATTTTCTACCAAACCAAAAACCTGGGCCTCATAGACCATTCTAAACTATTTTGCAACAACTTAGGATGCTTCACTACAGAATTTGCAGGGACCTCCAAATGATTAACTACAAATTTCATCTTCTCAACAATATTTTCCTTGGAGAAACTTAAGACTATAGGAGCAATCCTAAATACTCGCCAGATTTCCTCGGTTGAGAGACCCCAGAATTTGAGATTCTCTATCTTGGCCTCCAACATTTCCATACGGCTAAGAGTCACTGCACTTAAAATATATCTAAACATTTTGCTTCCTTTATCAAGGCCAATGTTCTGAATGAGAACAGCTTCTGCAAGTGTTAGAGAACTACGTACCAGTACTCTCGGACCCATCAATAAGAATTTAGAGAGTTTTGCCCTGCTTAAACCAAATCCCCTTCGATTATGCTTTGATGGATGTCCATACCTTGTTCCAAAGCTCCTATACATAGGGAGGATGCTAGCAAATGTTGCATTCAGATAAACATGACTATATTTCATGAGGATTTGAACTCAAAGCATTGGCACTATCACTTATGGCTATATTAGCTTTTTAAGACACTTTCATAGTGCACTTCACCTATCCTAATAATGGACTATCATGAGATTCTTAAGAATGGAAATACTCCAAACATTCATGCCCTCTATGTTGTCATTGTGGTTTTCAATCATTGCAGCTACATGCTTTTCAAGGACCAAGTAGTGTTCTTTTTTCATTGTTCTACTGTGCTTCTCAAGCTGCACCAACATAGTTTTATTTAATGGCTTTGTTCTGATAGTGATTTCTCCATGGCTTCCACTGTCTTTTTCTTGGCACATTCAATGCATTGTCATCTATCACTACTATTTATTGTCCTTTTTACCTTTATTGAGGTTGTTCTCATACATGTCATTCACTTTGTCTATGAGTATATCTCAACCAATTCACTGTTGTAAGTAGAAATAAAAGATTAGTCTCATCTCTTTTACTATTTTAGACCTTCATAGTAATCTTTGCAATATATCATTTCCTTCAAATTATATGGAATAATGATTTTCTTTTTATGGAATGTGATGAAGGCTTGAGTGTGTCTTCTTGAACTCACTTATTATCAGCTCCTCTATGATTACCTTAGATCTTTGTGGCTAAGAATTGTTCTTGATGAACTTATGCTCTTTATTGATTTCTTTTACTACCATTATATTATCCTAAAAAAGGCTTGTTCAATGCTCCCTTAGCATGCATGCACTCTCTTTATATTGATCTAGGGCTGCTAATTAATGTATCTATGGATTTCCCTTATTCACTATGTTGTGACAGTCATTTGTAGATTTGGGACTATCATCTTTCATAATTTCATGTCTTTAAGATGTGGGTACATTGCTTGACAAGAAAAGCTCAAGCATTTGTGAAGTTCAAAGAGTTTAAACCCCTTGTTGAATGGTCATCCAGTTGTTCTCTAAATGCAAAATGCTCAAGTAAATGAGAAATTCACTCAAAATGGTTTATCCACAACTAAAAGAAAACAACTAACCACTACATATATGCATCAACAAAACAGTGTTGTATAGAGACCTAATCATGCGTTCATGGATATGTAGATCAAGTTCCTACATTTTGGACAAAAGCAGTTCACATAATAATATATTTGTTGAACACACCCACCACAAAGATTTGGTTATGCAATAATATATTTGTTGTTAACTTTATCATGAAGGATTTGGTTATGCTTGTTACAATCAAGGTTTGACCAAACTAATTCTTAAATATACAAATGAAGAGTGTGGTTGGTTGGTGACTAATTACTCTTTTTAACACCATTTACAAGATCATATCTAAATCAAGTGTCTCAAGAATTAAGCTACTACTAAGAAGATAGTTTGCCTAAAGCAAATGGGTTTCTTGGGTGGCTATTTATTGTAGATAACTTAGTTCCTTCATGAGAATCAATCAATTTGGAACATGTATAACTCACATTTGTGACATGTCACTAATGCAATTCCTTAATACTTGTTTGAGTACTATCTCCTCTATTGTTTTCTATCCACTTTTGGGTGCTTCTTAGAACAAATAATAGATTAATGAGAAGGTGGAAAAGGTGGATTCACCTAAGAGGGAGTGGATTTTCCCAATAATATGTTAGATTCTCCCAAGGATGGATGGACTATACAATTGAAAGGTAGATGATTAAGGATGATGAAAAGGTGAATTTTCCTTAGAATGATAGGGTTGATTTTCCTAAGAACAAGTAGATTCATGTAAACTAGAGGATACAAATTTGGACAAAATAATGGAAGGAGACTAAAACTAGATAGATTCACCTAAATGGGAGTGTAGTCATCTAAGGATAGGAAAAATTCACCATTTGCGTAAGAAAGATGGATAAGATAAATGATTTATGTGAAATAGATTCACCTAAGAGAAAGTAGATTCACATAAGGATAGGTGGATTTTCCTAAAGGAGGACTTAGGATGATGACAAGGAGGATTCTTTTAAGGGTATGGCATATTCACCTAAGGGATAGTGTATTCTCCCAAGAATATGGAAAAATTATTGATTGGTGGAATGACATACTAGATCAAGGAATGATACAAGGGTAGATTCACCTAAATATAGGGTAAATTCAGCTAAAAGGGTACCCATGAGATTTTGGTACTGAGTACCTATCTATGGATGGTGTATTTGGATACAATTATGATAATACCATGCTTGTGTATGATGAAACAAAGTCTAGATCTCTATTATAGGTCCAACATAATCTCTATTATTTGAGACACCATTTTATTAGCATATCCAATCAGGGTAATTTATGGGTTTAATTATGGATCATGTTGTCTATTTCCATGCACTATTGAACTTATTTGGATGTATTGTGATTATTTTAATTTTGAAGTTATAAATAAATTATGTTTGTACCTTAGAAAGGGTAACTCCAATTGATGTTTGGGCAGTTTATTTGAAAACTTATGGTGATTATTGCCCTATGTTATGTAATGGAGTTATTTTTACACTAAGTAATTAACTATAAAAATGAATTTGTATTGTTGTACAAGTATGATGAAACCATGCTTGTGTGTCTACATGTTTGTGCATCCTATTGAGAACCAACCTCGCTGTTGAGGAACTCAATAAATGTGGTGTTAAGTAGAAGAATGGAAAACTCAAGAAGCTATGGTTACATATTGTGGCATTAGTAGGGATTATCTCTATTGACCACACCTTTCAAATATAGTATCCCCTAGTTCTCCTCATAGAATGGACCATTGGATGGTTCATAGTGGTATCCTATCCTACATTTAGCTTGATGGCATTGCCGATAGTTGGTATGTGGTTCTTGGTATGGGTTTCCTCTTACCCTATTATCTTATTTATATCTTTGTTCCAACATGTGGAGATTGATTTTTGTCATGCTATGATGATTTTCATGTTTGCATGTGTTTTGACATTATGTAAATAGATATGATGTCACACCATACTTATGTTTTGATATAGTGTAGGTGATGGTTACATGTTGTTGATGGTAGCGATTTGGGTTCAAAGACACAATTCCACACACACACACAAATATTTGAAGATGCATTTTATATTATTCCTTCTTAGTGGCAATTAGTGTTGGAAGATTTGCACACATGTAGAGAGGAACTCATGTTAGATACAATAGGTTGTGTTTGATAACATTTGAATGTGCCTCATGATGTATACATATAGCTTTGGTGTGTGAAATGCATGCACATTTTACCATAAGACACATTGCTATGTGGCATGTGCCCTATGCATGTCATCTTTGTGAGGCACATTGCTATGTGCAATGTGGCCCTAGGTGTGTCTTCTATATGAGGTGTATTGCCATGATATGTTAGGATTTGTAGTGTGCAGGCCACAAATGCATGCATGAGGGACTATTATTATAGTCATGTTTTTTGGGCATGTAGCCTAGGCATGTCTTCTCCATTAGGTACATGGCCATGCCGTGTGGGAGTTTTTGTGTTCATGCCACAAATGCACACATGAGGGACTATTATTGGAGTCATGATGAATCTTCACTCTATTTAGCCACAATTTCTAGTCATATAGTTATGTAATATGCACTTTTAAGGATTGTGAAGTTTCCTTCAATTATTGATGATCTCTCATCTTTGTTGCATGGGCCAACAATTTTATTTTATCTTGTTTGAATTAGTTTAATCACTATTGTGAGTTTTCTCTATTGTGTGGTTATTGTGGCTATGCTTGATTTGCTATTGGAATTGAACACATTTATTTGACTTATTATTGTTACTATTTTTTCTTTCTTTCAATATTTATGATCTTTGGTAGTTTAGTGAAACTCTTGCTATTTTTAAATGTTGCCTTCTTTGTTGTGATGTGATTCCTCACCAAGATTGACATAGATAACCTTGGATGAGTGTATATAAGGAATCAAACATTGGGAAAATTTGAGGAAAGGTGTAAGTGTTTGTTGTATGGGTAGCTACAATCCACTTGTACATTCTTAGTGATTATTGACGGCTATGTCTTGGAGCTAGCTAATCCCATTAAACAAACAAGGGGGAAGTCATACATAATCATATGGATCCTCCCTAGTTGTGTGTGGATACAAGATGACCATCATTTAATATGGTTCTTGGTTACTTTGTGAGACCATGGCATCCTCTTAGACCAATATGTGAGCCTTGTATTGTTATCCCTGCAATGTGGATGAATAAGTGTGTGTTTAAATAAATGCTTTGCTTAGAATACTCAAAAATGTCTCTCAGAAAGTCTGCAACAGGCAAACTTTTAGTAAGAATTTGCAGACACAATGCTCAGAAATTCACACAATCAGCTACATTAAATACGTTCTCTATTAAGTTCAATGGTTTTGGTTCGATTTGCAATTTTTGTGAAGCTTTTGCACTGAAGTTTCCATAGCCTGATTTTTTTGCCTGTGAAGAAAGACCATGTCAGATAATATCAGTGAAGAACAAAATAAGGAGACAATTGCTAGATTATGGTCTCACTTGAAAAGAAAAGGTGATGGGAAATGTTATTGTCCCTGCAAAATTTGTAAGGACTTAAAGACTAGAAGACTTCTAATCAAAACAACTAAGAAACATTGTAGGTAGCATGGTCACATTGAAGGGGGACATGATTATCATCCACTGGTAAGTTGATCATTATATCATTTTAACAATTTATATACATAAGAAATCACTTGATAATGAGATCATGATCACGGTTTATTTATGTATATCAATTTTATATAGGTGGAGCACCCTAGAGCACATGGTATGGATCAACAAAACCCTAAGAATATGGTTTTGGAAGTGGAGGAACATGGAGGTGTGAATATCGAAGCTGAAGATAATGATCCCATGGAAGATGACGATCATGCACTAGAAAACACAATTGAAGATGATGGTACAAATACATTGATCCATGACACATTTAGTACTGGCACAACTGATCATGATGACCTTGATGTTCATGATTTACCTCTTCTTGAGAAGGCATATGAGCCCCTTTACAAAGGCTCCCAAACAACTCTTCTCTCTATTGTATTGTTGTTGGTGAACTTGAAGGTTATGAATGGTTTATCCAACATAACAATCTCTCGTATGTTAAGGTGTGTCATACATGTCATTACAGTTAATAAATGGTGAATCATGTACCATTAATATTCTTTATATTAACACCTCAAACTTTTTTTTTTGCTGTAGATTGATAGGTGAGTTTTTCTTACCACCATCAAATATTCTACCTCGCTCATACCGAGAATTATCTGCCATTATGAAAGTTATTGGAATGGAGTATCAAACAATAGATGCTTGTCCCAATGATCATATTATATATCATAAACAACATGAATTTGGAACAGAATGCCCTGAATGACATATCAGTAGATATCGAACAGATCAAATAACAAAAAAGGTGCCTCGCAAGGTTCTTCGTTATATTCCCATTATTCCACGTATGCAACGATTATTCAGGTGCACTAGCTTGGCACAATTTATGGATTACCATGCACGCAATAGAAGTCGAGATGACATTATTCGAATGCCTGCGGATGGTTCAGCATTTATGGACATAGAGGAAAAGTGGCCACAGTTTAAAGAAGAACCTCGTAATCTCAGGCTTTCATTGGCAGTGGACGGTGTCAATCCATTTGGAGAGTTGAGATCTGTTTACTCGGTGTGGCCTATTTTTGTTATCAACAATAATATTCCTCCATGGATGTCAATAAAGAGGGAGCACATAATGTTGGCAATGATTGTTCCAGGTATTTTATCATTTAATAGTCATCTACATTTAATTATAAATATTGCAGTAAAATGGTCATAATAATTATGTAATGTTTTTGTTCATTCCATTAGGCAAGTACCAAGTTAAAGATATGATGTATATATTGAGCCTCTTATCGATGAGTTGTTGGAGTTATGGAATGGTGTGACCATGTATGACATCTCTAGACCAATAGGACAAAGACAATTTCAATTCCATGCAATGCTTCTATGGACAATACATGATGCCCCAGGGCTAACACATTTTTGTGGTACATTATAGTGTTCAAGTTGCGCATGATAATTATAATTATAAAAATTAACAGATTTAATAGAATTATACATTATCTTGTAGGTCTTCAAACAAAGGGAAAATTTGCATGTCCAGTTTGTGGTCCAAAGATGAAATCCCATCATTCAAAAAGTTTAGGAAAGCAGGTGTTTGATGAGTATAGGCACTTCCTTCACAAAAATCATAAGTACCAGAATACTAAAAAACATCTTTTCAATGGGAAAGAAGAGACTACATCAAAGCCATGAAGAATGACTCCTCATTTATGGAAGTTGGAATATAATAGAATTAATCGTCAAGGTAATGTCATTCCATCTAATGGTTTATGTTTGGAATTTGAATTTTTCTATGGTGTTTTGTTTACTGATGATGTAATTGATGATACTAAAGGTGGTCAAGGCATGGATGGCCACCTTCCAAAGGGACTAAAAAGTTATCCCAGACAATTCAGTAGGTTGCCTTACTACGAGCAGCTACAAATTGTGCATTTGTTTGATACAATGCATATTGGAAAGAATATAACAGAGACATTATGGAAAATATTGGATGGAAGGCGTGACAAAGAAAAAATTGTCAAAATTTGTAGTGACATTGTGGAATCCAATCATGCAATGAAAAATGTCATTCAATCAAATAGCAATGGAGATTAGATTAATATAAGTGCCCTTCCTTGGTTATTAACGGAGAAGTAAAGCATTTCTATAAAAGAAGTCATACAAAAAATCTGATTTCCCACAGGATTTGCTGCGAACATAAACAATCTCATATCAAAGAAGAGTGAATTTGGGCCAGGGATGAAAATGCATGATTGGCATACCTTCATTAAGGCAGTTCACATTCTTGTGTATTTACTATATATTTGTATATTGTGCATGTACTTTTTATTGTATTATGTTAGAAAACAATGAAAATATCATTTTATAATTGTTACAGTACATTCTACCTCTATCTCTCATAGACCACTTCGACAATAATATCAAGCAAGTCATATATGATCTTGGAAAATACATGAGGTAAGTAGTGATGTTTGTTCAATTTGTTGTATATATATTATATTTGCCATTTTTTTTACTTGTTATGCAATATATTTGTATATTATTTTGTAAAGTCTCGTTTATATATTTTTGCGTCTTCAATCTCTTTAATTAGGTGGTTGTCATCTAAAGAAATCCACAAGGAAGATATAAAATATTGGAAGAGAAAAATCCCTCATCTAATGTGTGAAATGCAAAAGTGTCTACCTTCAACTTTTTTCAATGCATAAGAACACTACCTCATACACCAAGTTGAGGAGATCGAATTGTGTGGACCTGTACACACTAGGTCAATGTGGATGGTTGAGAGGCACTTGAAATTTTTGAAGGCTTTGGTTCGACAAAGAGCACATCCTGTGGGTTCTATGGTGGAGGGATATATGGTATAACAAACTATGGTGTACATTACTGAATATCTTCCTAAGTTTGCAGCAAAAATCCACGTAGATCGCATTTGGGATCCCAACCCCATTAATAAATTCGAAGGGGAGCACTTGATGGGGAAAGGTAGATTGAAGAAAGTGAGAGGTAATTATAAGATGTTATTGTAGTAAATTAATTCTTCATCTTCTAAATAAATCAATTGTAAGTGGTCTATTAATTATTTGTATAGTTGGTCGGGAGTGGGATGTGCTACATTTGTATATTGCAAACAATCTTGATTGGATGATGGTGTGGATTGAATGATGTCAACATTTTGGTCGCACATTAACATGGGATGGTGTCACTTCATTGGTTAAAGAAGCTCATTGTAATGGAGATTCCAATGATACACAAAGGGAAATTGATTTAGCATATGGTTTAAGAGATCAACAGGTACGTATAATTTTATTAATCACCCGTATGTTTATCAACTCATGATGCAATAATTTTAATATGTTAGACATATTGCAGGTCAAACACCACAATGCTATGTGCTGCAATGGTCAGAAATTTTGCATCAAATAGTTGGATGACACGAAGAAAACTTGTGATTTTGGGATAATTGCAGTCTTTGAGGTGACCAATATTTCATCTAGAAATGACATACATCCTCAAGTGTCTCAAAATCAATACTATGGAATTTTGGATGATATACTTGAGTGTGACTTTAATTCCTTCAAATTAGTTATGTTCGTCATCAAATGGTATAGGCTACGATTGAATATAAATGATCTTGATAGAACTGTTATCGAACATGATTATGGATTTACAATGGTTAATACAAGGTCATTTGAACGAGTTGGGGATGAGCCCTATGTTCTTCCAAGTCAATGTGAGCAGGTATTTTACTCGGAGGTTCCACATAAACTGGGTTGGTCATTTGTTGTTAGACATGATCCAAGAGGAAGGCTGATAATGTATAATGTGATGGAAGAAGAAGATACCAAAGAAGTAGAAGATGATATAGATGATCACGATTGACAGTTACTCGATGATGTTCCTGATGAAATGTACATGAAGAAGAAGTTGATGATGATGATGGTGCTGCTACTGATGATCATGGTGATGGTGATGGTGATGGTGTCGGTGATGCTGATGATGATGATGATGACGAACACAATGACGATGATGACACCGAGGAGGAGGAGGAGGAGGAGGAGGAGGAGGAGGATGATGATGATGATGATGATGATGATGATGATGATGATGACGATGATGATGATGATGATGATGATGATGATGATGATGATGATGGTCATGATGATGAGTTGGATGAAGAAGAAGATCAATGACATGAATGAAATGTATGAGATGTGATTATTATATTATCTATTTAATATTGATATCTTGATAGAAAATGATTTGACTTATATGGTTACATAATTAATTCATATGTTTTCAATTCTAATGCCATTACTTAATTAATTCATGATGCACCTCTAGCTATGTGATAGATGGTGATTTAAAATACATATGTGATGGATTACATGCTTATGATGATACATGTGACATTTTTTGAACTTTGTGTTTATTTATGGAATGTGGACTACTTATTAGCTATGTGATGGATGGTGATTTATGATACGTATGTGATGGATTACATGTTTATGATGATACATATGTGATTCTTATGATGCTCAATTACATATATGATGATACATATTTGATGCTTATGATGCTTATGATACTGCAGTATTTATTGTTTATCAAATTACAAATGTAATGCTTATGATGCTCAATTGTTGGTGCAGGAACTTGAACCCCTTTGATGAGGATCCTGCATAGTCTCATGGATCGACAGGTATAAGTCAATACACCTTATGTAAATAATATATTTTTAAAAAATTACAAGAAAACAAACTTCCTTAGTTTTTCAAACATCAACATTAGCAGCAAATCTAATATAGTTATCAACACTTGAGGCCCCAGTTGGACTTACTCAAATTTTAATCTCAACGTCAACTTTATGGCTGACTTATTCATCAATATTACCCTCATTTGCAAAATATCTCTCTCATTACCAACTAACTCTCTCATTTGATGGTGCACAGGTATCACCAAATAGGTATTTGTCAGATGTGTCTTCCTTGAGTGAGGGAAATGCAGGAATAGAAGAGGAAAGTGAGACATGTAGTAGATCTCAAATAGGGAGATCAACTAGAGGTCAAAAGATTAGAAGAAAATTCAATAAACACATGGAATTTTTTCTTGCTCAAGGGGAGTCATGTTCTTATGATGATGAGACCAAAGGCGACATTGAGGTGCCCTTGAGGTACAAACATCTACTAAAACAATGTGCACCCAAGGATTTTCCTCCAATAAACACTAATTTTTGTGTTAATGAGAGGATATATCGCATAGCACCTTCGTCATTACATGGTTTGGGCCTATTTTCCATGGACAGCATAAAGGTCTGTTAGAACAAAGTTGTTGAATTGATGGAGTTTGTTGGACCTTGTTACAATTATAATGATTGGATGCAGATTATTCGATATAAAAAAAGTATGCATAGGTATGCACTGTCAGCCAATTATATACAACAAAAAGATAATGATCAAAGTAAACAAGTGGTTGTATACATTGATGGAGGCCAAAAGCAACATGGAATATTGTAGGTTTTATAAATAGTACATGACCTGGGTCAACTAATACGCAACCCAATTGCATATTTGAGGCACGTGAGGGAAATTGTGTGTTTGTATGTGCGATAAAATAAATAAGTGTAGGGGAAGAGCTGCTAATCGATTACAATTTGAATCGTATAGATACAAACAATGTTACTATCACGGGGGTGGTACGTATTATATATATACCATTTAAGCCAACTTCCAATTAATGAATCCAATAAACCATTGTATTATTAAGTTTTTTTGCTAAGTCTATTGGTTTTATTTCGCTAACATTTTTATATTTTTTCTTTGTCACAGGGCCACATGGATCCACCACATAGCATAGATAGGGGTGTAGGTCCAGACACTTCTACAGAGTAGGTAAACCTCATTGTAATTGTACAAATTAGATAGAATCAAACTATTACATTATGATCTTTTCTTGAGTGTTTTGAAGTAATTTTGATAGTGTTAATTATATTCTTGTCACAGACAGATGTTCGGGATAAGGGAAAGGAGCCTGCAGTACCTTAGTAGCTCCATAGGGATGTGGGGTAGTCCACAGTGTTATGCACTGATGACATCGCACTTACCGCAAACCCTATGCAATTTGTACATAAGAATATTAGAAAAATTAGGCAAAGGATTCTCGATTTGGTAACCATAAGTCCTCAGACTGATGAGATAACAAAGAGGGTGCAACTATTGTTGACAACAATGGAAAACTTGCAAGTAAGTAGTAATGAAAGCTTTAATCATAACAAAAGTTCAATAATGGTTTATATTTTTATCTCTTTTATGTCATTAACTAAAATATGTATGTGTTGTTTTTACAGAAATTTATAGGGCCTCATCATCCTAGTGGCGATGATCAGGGTATTGCGAGTAGTTTAGGTGATGACCATGTTCTATATATTAAAACCACTCCTTTGGACTTATGAACTTGCTTTTTTAATGTTTTACATATTTAATGTATTACTCTTTAGGTACTAACATGGGTCTAAGGTCAAGCCCAATTGTATTGCTGACTGTAATGTTGGCAACACATAGCATGCAGACATCATCTGTTGCACCGGCTCATGTTGACCCGCCCACTGGTGGTAGATCCCTCTTTTTCTCTCTCTTTCATTATGTGTTTATTACCCTTGAAGTGTTCTTTCTTGGAGGCATTTCATAGTGGATTCATTTACTGTGGTAGGAGATGCACATGAGGATGTGCCAAAGGCGAGCACTGCTGATAACATACGATCATTTCCTGGATCTTCCCGTATTGCTAGTACAGGAACATTGCAGGCCACATTGGTGGTGAGCGACGAAGAAATGATTCCCTTGAAGATACAGAAGGTTCCATGTACTTTAAAAATATTATTATATATAGTCTAATTGTAATTTACTTACTGATCACTCATTTTGGACTAATGATCCCATGTTTTTTTTGTAGGAAATGATATTTTTTATAAAAATCTTAATGACATTTCATTGCAGATATTTGGGCCCACCATACGTAAAAGGTGGAACATCATACGTGAACTAACCATTATCCACTATTTTGATTTCATATCATTGCTAGAATAGTTTTCCTTTTATCCATTTCTTGAACTATATCAAAGGTAGCTTCAGTTTCTTTCTAAATCTAACAGGTTTGTTTTTGCTTTTAAGGTGGAATGACCAAGAAAAAAAGTTAAAAGATGAACTCACAAACCGTATGGTAGGGTTGTTTGGAAATGACACATTCGACAAGACTAAGCTCCTGGAAAAAGTTGGCACATATCTGAAGTATGTGAGGGACCAATACAGGACACATTTAGAGAAGAACGTAAAGTATGAGCATCCCCCCATGATTCCAGAGAGGGAGTGGAAGGACTTGATTTTGGATGCAAAGGAGAGAATTGAAAGGAAAAAAGGAAATACACCACTAGATGCCAAAAGAAGGTAGGTGATACTATTAAGAATGTGAATATGTACTAATTATTCATTATATTTATATAATCTAACATATTTCAAACTTTTCATAGATTGAGTGACATGTCAAAGGCAACCAAGGAAAGACAAGAAAAGCATGGGCAACACAAACTCGGCTCTGGTGGTTATATGAAACTTGCTGCATGAATTGTAAGAATCAGTAAATTAAGTATCACATCAAAATATTTATAAATTGTAAACAATTTTTTTTGATCAAACAATACAAGCAAAATTCACAATACTAAGCAAAAATGCAGGGCTCTGAATTCAATAGAGCACCCATGGAAGATGACAAGAGAATTGGCTACCAGAAAGGCTATATAGCCGTGGTTGAATGGCTACGAGAATTGAGTGGGCAAACATGAGATTTTGATACATCTGTCACAATGGTAATTAAGCTAAATGAAAATTATTTCAAATTGAATACTTAACCAATAATCTATTTGATGTTAAGTTTCAACATAAAGTGACTATATTTTTTTTAAATAAGCAAGCAATGATAACACTGCGCGTGACATTGCAATGCAGCATGATAATCGTGGAGCAGAACCTATACATGAAGGTCCGGATGTGCATCCTAGTAGTGGAGGTATTCATTTGCTATTCAAATTTTTTTATGTAATTATTAATACAATTAAACATCTTAAATTGAAAATTAGTGTAGTAATTAATGTAACCTTTATTGTTAATATTTTAGAGCATGTAGTTGGTGGTGACCAAGTGGAGCATGATCCAGGTAGACAACATCAGGAACATGATGTTCCCCAATCAGGTAAAGAGGACCACTGTTATTCCTTTAAACAAATTTAATTGCAATTGGTGTATTGATTAAAGTAACGTTTTGTATTTCAACTCCAGAGGATCTAGAGGGTGCTCAGCATGTCGAGGTTGAGGCTAGACAAAATGATGTGGAAGATGATGTGACCCCATCAGGTAAAGAGTGTAATGGTTGTGTTCTTTAAATTAATGAAATACTTGTAACAATAATAAAAAAATGTTTTTAATTTAACCCAATTCTTTGTTATTGCAGAGGACACCCCTTTGGTTCAGCATCCTCATCCTTTGTATAGGACTAGGAATACATCAAGAGCACGAGAAGAGGGCATAACATCTGCAGATGGGGGAAATGATGAAGAAACCAATGTTCCACTTAGTCTTTTCATAGCTTAAAAAAAAAAAAAAAGAAAGAAATGATTGTAATCTACCTTATTTGATAATGACTGATTTTTATGTGTAATGAATGTAATTATGTGCTAATGAATGTTCATGAATGATATGTGTTGATGATTATTGATGAATGTTGCATTTTAATGAAAGTTAATGAATTTTATGTGTTAATGAACATTGTGTGATAATGAATGAATGTTATATTTTAATAATGGATGAAAAAATGAATGAATGTTAGATGTTAACGAGGAATTTAGAGTGATGTTAGGGGGGGGGGGAGCGGCCAAATGAGCTTCCACCTTCATGTGGTTGGCCCTGTTAAGTAGAGAATATTAAACTATTCTCGAAACATAGCAAAGCTCAATTATAAGATGTGAAATGTTTGAAAGGTGAGAGTCCACAAACAGATGTGAAATGTTTAAGTAGGCCTCCCAATGAAGTGGATCTCATAGACACGAAGAATCCTATATAGAGAATCATTGAGAGCCCTTGAAGAAGAAAATTTGAACTTTGATGAAGCAATACATGATGGAGGAATATCTTGCAAGAGGAAATCAAAGTCATTATGGTGTCATCTAGATCTGAAATGTGGTCTACTTTTCAAAAAAGTAAAGATGATTGATATGAATGTGTCATTGATTTGACAATTTCTAATGTCTAGTAGATGACTTTGATGCTCTCAAATTGTTCTTGAAGCTTATATGGCTTGGTTCTTATCCTTATAAGCTTTTAGACTGATTTAGGCACTATGATCTCACTGCAAATTTATCATTTATTGGTTGTTCTTTTGTTGATAGTGACATTTATCACTACTTTCATCTGAGGCAATCACTTCTTGATAGTCAAAAGGTTGCCCGAGGTCAAGTTATATCATGGAAAAATGAACACGGAGAAGAACTTCTATTTTTAAGTAACAAGGTATAGATCTACATTCTGCATGACACTTTTGTAAATCCATGCATATACTGCTCTTATATATAATTTACTTTGTTAAAGAAATGCTTGTTATTATTATTCCAAAGAGGTTTACCTCGGCTGGGCATGATTTGAAGGAAAATCTCTCCCCGCATAGGTAAGGAAAGAAAGCATCTAGATCCTACGTGTAAATTTTATATCCTTTCATAATCATGCAAGCATAACTTTCACAATCAAATCCAAGTCTTGTCCAAAAAGCTGCAACTTCCCCATCAAATGGGGAGGTAACTCCCCCAAAGAAAGCTTGGCATCATGCCCTCTGAGGGAACTTCATTGCTGCAAACTAAATTGTATGCCTTCCATGACCATTCAAGAATCCCTTAATAGTGGCCCACACTAAGAGTGGCAATATATAACTATCTGGGTACTCTAATATTCCTTCCTCCCATCCCAGTGCAACATACCAATGCACAAATGACCATAGATTTGTGGATATAGATAGTCCACATTCAAGTCATCTCACTATAGCCAATTGATGCAAGGGCATCTTCAAATTCAAATCATGGGATTCTTGAAGAATCATACTCCTCTTGATTGGTTTTTAGGTTTTGAAACACTTAAGGATAGTTTTGGTTTATTTTCATGTTGATGTAATAAGTCACCCCACCTTGTAAGCCTATGCCCTAGGTAGGTGTGTTATAAACCACCTTGGGTATATGGCAATTAGGGTTATTCATGCCTTGAAGGAATTTTTAGTGCATTTGAAGATTTTTAAGTGTCTTAGGGGTCAATTAGTGTCTAGGTGTGTTTAGGAGGACAAAATGTCAAAAGTTGTCAAAAGTTGTCAAGCAACTATGACAACTTTTAACCCAAAATTGCAACTTCCTCCAAACCACCATGTTGGTTTCCAAAATCAGTTGATAACTATTGGAAGGGTCATTAAAGGTCTAATTCAAACCTTTGACAAGGTTGTTGAAGGAAAATGAAAGTTTTGTGAACAAAGAAACCAATAAAAATCTATCTTTTTCCTGCATTTTGCTGCTATTTCCCATATTCTGTACAGTACGGCTTTCTCCAGGGCATAAAACCTCTTGAATATGAAATTAACATGTCTTACCTTTCCAATGCAACAATTATGAGCCTCTAACTCTTCTGGAGCCATGAGAAAAGTGGTTTTTTGTGAAGGTACCCCAGATTTGATAGTCTACCTAGGGTTTGAGAACAAATATGAGTTTTTCTTGTTGATACCTCATGGGATTTGTATGGCCTTTGGGGTGAAGAAAGTGGTGAAAATTTAATTTAATATTTATAAGACCTTTTGTAGGGAAGTGACAGGCAAAGGTGAGGGTTTGAAGTTTTAGAGGTGGGCATCTCTATGTGACCATCTTGGCTGGGTATGCATCCGACCCCACAAATGATAATAGCGGTGGAACCAGGGGCTATAACTTGGTAATTTATGTTTTATCCATGTCCCCCACATTTCTCAGGTCTTAATTTTCCCAGGCAGCAGGTTCTGAGTATACTTCCTTTGTTAAGGTGGCCTAATTAGGGCTATTAGGCCTAGGAGTGAAGTTGGGTTTATAACCCTTAGAAATTGGATCTGCCCAAACCCTTTTGGAATCCTTTGGAACTAACTTGAATGAAACAAAATCCACTCTCATTTATAGAGGTCTTTTGAGAAATTAACAAGAAACCTTATGTTTTTCAGACTGGCAGGCTACTAGGCGTGACAGGCCTAATTGTAGCAGCAGTACTAATTTTTCTCAATACATCATGTTTGATGATTAGAACAGGTCTATTAACCCTATAGGATAGTAAATAAAGGTATTGGAGGTCCCCATTACCTTAGGAAGTCTGTGTCCACCTTTGGTTAGGTGTAGTGGCCTTTGAGTCCTGAGAGACTTTTGTGAGACACTGTGGGATTGGCATTGTCCAGATGGCTTAGTATGGGGAGAGGTATGAAAACAATAAAATTGAAACCAATCCAACCCTTGATGTCTTTGTAGAAGTTGTAGGTTCCTTGTTTGGGGTTCTTGAGTGAAGGATCCTGTCTCAGCAACAAGGGCTCTGCATCACCAATGGGTGGATTAAATCCATACAACCGCGTAACTTGTAGATCTAAAACAATGACGCATGTAAAACTCATCATCACATCAATAACTTGCAAACTGAGATACAAAGAAATACCATATGGATCTCAAGACAAAGACACTGAATCAACTCCAAATCTGATTTGCCAAACAATTCCACTAGTCAAGGAATCCATCAAGATAATATTGTAGAGATGATGAGGGACTAACGATTGCATACCAACATCTCCTCAATGAGAAATTTGCAAAAAACCTCCTTGAATCATGCACTAAACATGCATGCAAACCCACAACTATCTTTCATCTAGAACCACCTATTGATGTTTTTTTATGCATCGCAAACACAATAAAATACCAAGGTATTCTATCATCTCTTGAACAAAGAAACTTTGAATGCTAAACAAAGTGATCAATCAAAGCAACTCCAAGGTTTACAATACAAACTATGCAACTTAATTGCATGGTTAGACTTAGTGAATATGGTGTGATTTTGCTGGAATTGCAAGGGGGCTTACATTTTTCTTGAACTCTACTGGAACTTGGACTCTACACTAACTTTCTTGGAAAATAAAAGACAAAAGAGATAAAGAATGACCTAGATTGACTATCAAATCATCAGTCGAGATAATATAGTGAAACCCTAATTAGGGCTTGTTATAACAAACTCCATTCTGGCCAATTAAATAATTACATTGAATAGGACACATGTCCACCTTGAATTCTAACCAATGAGGAAATAGGTTAGGTATGCTTGAACAAAATTTGATGCATTGCAATGTGTCACTAGCTCATTCATTAGATGAATCAAGTACGATGAACTTGGACATGTCAATGTGGCTTCACTTGATTAGGTTGATGATGATTGGATGCCAACTCAACTTGCCAAGTCAATCATCACAAAGCTTATGTGATTGAGCAATATCTCTTGATACTCAACATTATCTAGTTTTCTCAACATGATGAAGGTGGTGGGACATATTCCCAAATTGTATCATCTAGATGATCAAGTCCTTAGCTTTTGATTAATTCTTCTGAAACTATCTACTTGATCATTTTTGTGTCCTTCCATCTTCCTGATAGTTCTTGATCCTTTTATGTGACCATGTGCTTAATGAAGTATATGTTTGATGATGCTTGGTCCTCCTTTTGTTGCATCTCCATACTGATGATGCTTGCTTCAACTTCATGGTGCATATACTTGACTTTAATGGCTTGCTTTGATGAAATCCTCTTTGAGATTCAAAAATCTACCTCTTTGTCGGGTAATTCACCTTGGTGAATATGTTTGATATAGACTTTGTAATGCCTAGGCTTGATGTAGAACCCACTTATTGTTGATCTATCAAACCTTGATCACCTTTGTAACTCTGACTTGAATACCTTGATCATTGGTGATTGATGTCTTACATATGGCCTATCGTGTTGTAGATCCCTTCATTTTAAAGCAATCCTTATTGATTTCTCCTTATTCTACTGATTGCTATTCTTGGATTTTCGAAGGGAATGCAAGATAGTCTTCTATTTCTTCCTTGTTGAATCCTCATAATATCTTGATCATCATTTGACATTTTCCTTGCACCTTGAGATGCTCCTTCCTTTGTATTGCATTGTTGAAAGCCTTGAATAGGTTTAGCTCCTCATGTTGCCATCCTAAACTCGTGAATCTTGGTGTTGATATTGATGTGAAAACCCTCCATGATACCAATGTCCTCTTTCATGCCTTGGAGCCTCCTTTCATCAAGTGTCTTCATCCTTGCATTGAACCATGATGTTGGCATGCTCTACGTGCTGGGTAAGGTGTTCTTTTCCTTGTAATGAAGTCCTCATGACATCCTGAAAGCAAGAAAGAACATATCGTGAATGAAATGAAAAACAAATAATGCATCACAAATAAATTTAATCTAATTTTATACCCTAATTCACAGACCTGCTCCCTAATTCTTCTCCTCTTAAATGGTTGCAAATTGAATTTGATGAGCATTTGATCTTTGTTTTATATGCTTCCTTTTTACCTTTGCCTTCATTTCACCTCCATAGGTCGGCCAACCCAATAATTGTTTATTAAATTCATGAATTTACCTTCCTTCTAGCTGACTTAAGGTGCTCTTCTCTTGCTGAGTGGGTTTGGACTCCTCTCATGCACAGATTTAGGCACAAATAACAAGAAGGTTTGCACAGATTGGGGTCGACAATGTAGAAAATTACTGATTTTATCCTTTAAACGTTTGCATTTTTCCTCAAAATAAGGCCAACTTAGGGCTATTTTACCCCCAAGTGGGTTTGAAAGGCTCATATGCATAGACTAGAGGTGTGAGAGAGAGAGAGGGTGAGAGGAAGAGATAATGACCTGGAGAGGGTAGAGAAAGAGAAGTAGAGAGGGAGAGAAGAAGAGAGGGATGGAGAAAGAGACCTAGAGAGGGGACAGAGAAGAGAGATAGTAGAGAGGGATAGAGAAGAGAGATAGAATAGAGATACCAATGCCAATCTTTTTCTATAATTTTTTTTTTTCTGAAAAATCGGCCTACCATCGGAATTCCGACATCAAAGCATAAAAATTCCGACAGAGGAGTGCCATCGGATGCACAACATCCTCATCAGAGCTCTCCTAGGGACTGTCGTAATTCCGACGCCAAGGGGTTCAAATTATGACGGCCTCCAGGAGAGTTCCGATGAGGATTCTATGCATTCGACGACAATCCTCTGTCGAAATTTTTACGCTGTGATGTCAGAATTCTGACGGTAGCCTGAGATTGAGACGGTATTCTTTGTAGGTATGAGTATCAATGGCAGCCGTCGGAAAGGATGGGGCTGATGTCGGAATTGCGATGACCACAAGGATAGTCGAAACTTCCGACAAAAAGTTTTCGACAACTTTTTTTGTCGATAGTGCAACAAAAATGCGTTGGACTACCGACGATTTGCTATCAAAATTTTGACCCGAATGTACTAGTGTATGTTGATCCAAAATACTTGAAGGCTTCTACATCCAAACAAATAGAGCTAAAAGAAAAATTCAAGATTAAAGACATGGGATGTGGTGAGTATATCTTTCATGTTGATCAACTCTACTATCTCCAAAGGTATTCAGTTGAGATGAACAATATATAAATAATTTGCAAGGAATTGGGTGTGAACCACCTAGTGTTGTGGCTAGTAAGTTTGAATGCAGATCTCCTCTAGTGGTGCAAGTAGCTCTTGATATCAATAGTCCTAAGAGTGGTTCCAACAAAGAATCTATTGAGTGTATGGCCAACCCTCTTTAGAACTCACATATCCTTACCATTTCATCCACTCATTCTATTTCCACTCCTCTCCTAGACTCAGATCGAAAAGAATCACAAAAGCCCTTACTCATTGGGGATCACAAATCCAGCTTTGAAATGAAAAAACTAAAAGTCAAAACTAAAGAAAAGTCCTTTAGTCCAAATCGGAATCAAAAGCTATTGGACTCTGCAAAAATCAAGGTCAAGGATAAAAATCCTGTGAAAGAAAAAGAGCAAGAGCAAGAGTTGATCTCCCCTAATATCAAAATAAATGGGGGCAAAAGTTCTACAATTTTAAGTCAAAAAACATACTTGTTGATCCTAATTCTCCATCACGTCATCCTACTTTCACTTCTTTTTAGAATCATAAGCCTTCATAACTCATCCACTTCTTCTGCACATCCTTTCCCTTCTGGCGATACATCATGGACCTTTAATGGAGATTCCTCGAAGGACTTTATTATCAAGGATGCCCAAACTTCTTTAGGTGACATGTATATGGGCCTATGTAGTCCACACACTAGTAATTATATCTCAGTTCTTTTATCAAGGAAGATAGTTACTCGAGCTACACATCATTCAGTTAAGGAACAACACAACTACAATCATAAGGTAAAGCCTCATACATTTGAGGTGGGTGACTTAGTTATCAAGGAGAATCCTAAAAATCAGCAAGATAGAGAGAAGGGAAAATTTGAACTGAATTGGCTTGGTCCTTACATCATTACAACAACCTATGGATTTGGTGCATATCAGCTCTCAACTCTAGATGGAAAACCTTTGGAGGATCCTATCAACAACATGCACCTTCACAGGTTTTGCACATAGCTCTTCAGAGTATCCTAATTAAAAAATATATATATTAAAAAAATAAAAATAAATTAAAAAAATCAAAGATATAGAAAAAAAAAAAAAAAAAATTCAAAAATACAAAAATATTATAAAACATAAAAAATTGTTACTTGGTAAAAACCTAGCAAACAGGCATCTTGTGAAAAACAAAAATTGGAAACCAGAAAAATCATTCATCGAACGATGAAAACCACTTCGATGGCACCCTCGGCAAGAACCATGGTGAAACTGGGTCACCGGTGCCATGTATAGAGACATTGCTCCTCCCTCCTTCAAGATTCCATTTCATCCATTCACTTTGCACACACTCACAACCTATCCATCCATAATAAACACCCATTCCCATCATGGATTGTTATTGATCTACCCAAGATTGGTTAGCCATTCATAATAAACCTTCCTTTTCACCCCTTTCCATCCATAATAAATCAGCTCCTATTTGTGGCTAAGGAAAATCCCAAGTCTAGTGATGGGTGTGGAACTAAGAGAATCACATGTTCTGAGGAGTACAACTTCTTTCAATTTTCTTCAGTCTATTCACACACAATCCATAATAAAGAAACATTTGCATTGCCAATACGCAATAAAGTTCCGTCTTCTCCACCATAAATTATCAGTTTCATGGATTTAGTCAGTTTCAGATGAGACATAGCAACAACAATGGGCTTCAACAAATCAAATCTTTCAACAGACTCAGACAACATTATGGTTCAGTGCTATCTATCCTATTGTGAAAGTAAACATTGTGACCACAATCAAATAGACTTATACAAGTGACAAGAGACAATAAACTTGAGGACTACAGTGGATGTTGGTGTTGAGTCTTGGTTTTCTGTTGATTTTATCTTTTGGTGACATGTCTTTTAGCTTTTTCAGGATGTCTCTGAGTAGAGATTCTATCTCTAGTATGTCTTTGACTAGAAACGCGAGGATGGGGTATCGTCACCTATTTTTCTTTTGCTATTTGTGGATTTTCTCTTAGTAATGCTATGACTTGTCCAAGTATATGAGGACACTGAGAGTCTAGTATGAACTGGGGCATTCCTTGTTTGCAACTATCTGATCTCCATGCAAATAGGTACAATGACTTTCTGGGTCGAACATATACCTCGATTGTCATAACCTATTTGCCATAATAAAGCTCAATGATGATAATAGCACAAGAAGCTCTTTTACTTCCATATCTTCTATCTTTCATCCCCCTTTCTTGATTGACCTCCATCATCCCTGAGTCTGTGTAGCCCATTATCACATGACTGAGTATAATGACATGCCAAAAATATTTGTATTTCATGTAGTTGCACCTACGTTACCACATGCTAAGCATTTCATACATACATATCGATATCACAATCACATCACGTCCTGTACACAACACATGTTAGCACATTTTACATTCTCATCATGTAAATAGTTATTTGCATTATCATATTCATCTCCATTTCATGCATTCACATTTTGCATCATTTATAACATTTAAAAACATTAAAAAACAAATTTTTTGCATTTCATCATGTACATATTTGCATCCATATCATAAGTACCAAATAGAAACATACATCATAAGACACATAGATACATCACATAGGTACGCATGCATATAGCTGCTGCAAGGATGAATTATCTCATATATATAATCATAAGTGTCATGATACAATGATGTCAAAATACATATGGCTACATACAAAATGGTACAAAACTGATACATAGGGAGCCCTCTAAGGCTATGATGAACTCTCTCACTCAGAGCCAATGGGCTCGACAGAGTCTAAGCCTTGGAAGGACTTGCCCTAGGATCATCTCTCCTGCCCCCTCTATCTGGTGGTGGTGGAGGACCCATTACCCCACCGCTAGATGCCTATCTCCTTTCTCTCTCCAGTGGTCGTTATCGTCCGCGATGGTCTATGGAAGCTCCTAGCTTGCTGATCTCGTGGCACCACTCCATAGTACAAGTCTCTCGAGTAGGCTATCTCCTCCGCTACCCATAGAACATAGGCGTATCCTGACCCTGTGTCCTCTGCTACCTGCCTCCCTACCCTTTGTGTTGTCTCAGCCTTTGTGTAGCATTGAATAGCCTGATCCCTCTCCTCCTTAGTGTCCCTTAGCTATCTCTTGAGTCTAGCTATCTCTCTCTCCAGGACCTAGATCTCATCTTCCTATCCCTAGTATATCTCCCTCAAGGATAGCAACTCATCCTTCTTCTCTCCCCCGTCACCCTATCCCTGTGGCTACTCGTGTCCCTGCCCTCATCCCTGTACCTATCTAGGAACTTATGCTACTAGCATCTATAATGGAAATCCACCTCTGCCTCTCACTACATGAGCCTGTCTCTCCTCTCTGCCCTCTCCTTGGAGCCACTCTCCTCTCTACCACTGTGCCCTGCCTCTGTTGTCAGCCTCTACCTCCACCATCTCCACTATCATCACCATCGCCTCCACCATCTCCCTCTATCGGCTCCCCTGCATCCGTCAACCATGAAAATAGATGCTCTCCCCAATATGCAATATACTCTGCATCCATCCCTACATCCTCTATATCTACCCATATATCCCAAGGCAGAGGAACCATCTATGTCACAACCTGATCATAAGAAAGCAATGACCCCAAATGCACCTGATCCCTCACTGTCCGTGCATACATCCCCGAACCTTGTGGCATCCGTTGTATCCTATTGAACTACCTGCCCACCCTATCTACCAACTACCTCTCAATGACATATGGAGTCTGCCCAATCAGGTGCCTGCTCCAGAATACATATGGTAGCTCCAGTGTATCATCCTCCCACTCCTCACAGTCTTGGTATGACCTCCATACCACAATGTCTATCTCATCCATAACCCGATGCCAATATTCCAGCCTCCCAATCCGTGGCTGTGACGTAATCATGTCATACAGGTTTACATTATTTCACCCATGTCCTCTATCCCTAAAGTGTATCAGATGCATAACCGGTAGATGCTCATATGCCCATACCTGCAATAGTGTAATCCCGCATCCCAATCCTGCTGATCCGTGATACAAAAATTGATGCAGCTCATAATACAAGTGTGCCAGTAGACACGACCCCAATGCAAGCCTAGTGTGCTTTATCACCAATGTATCTAGAGTCCTCCCCCATCCCACTGCCAACCCTCATGTCGCCCTATCCAGACATAGGAACCCACTGATCACTCCTACCAGTACCATCGGTAGTGCCAATCCTATCACTGTCATGGTATCCCAAGCCAAATGTCCAGCCCTCATCTCCAGTCCTAGATTCTGAAACACTCATCTCAGTGCATCCCTGTCTCCATCTCGATCGTAAGGATCTAACTCCCCATTGATTGATATCCGTAGTATCTTGTATACATCCTCTAAGGGGAATGTCATCTCACCCATCGGCAAATGAAATGTTTATTTCTCTAAGTGCCATCTCTTAGCTAATGCAGTCAGCAATCCCATGTTCACTTGAAACTCAGGTACATACAGAATATGTCGCAGGCCCATAGCCTCAACTGCTACTCTATCCTTGAATTTCAGCTCTGCTCGTAAACTCCGAGTTGATGGAAATCTCTCCCATGACTCTAGCATAGGTAGGTCCTCTTGCAGTCAAGCAAATCAATTGTGTCAATCCTAGTGGCATTCCCTGTTCATCACAAAGTGCTGCTCTTTTTTAGTACTCCTTGTTCATCACAAAGTACTACTTTCTATCCTAGTGGCATTCCCTATTCATCACAAAGTGCTACTCTTTTTTAGTACTCCATGTTTATCACAAAGTACTACTTTTTATCCTAGTGGCATTCCCTGTTCATCACAAAGTGCTTCTCTTTTTTAGTACTCCATATTCATCACAAAGTACTACTATTTTATCCTGGTATTCCCTATTCATCACAAAGTGCCTTGATCTATCCTATCCTAGGGCCTCTTCTTGAGTGTATCCTCTCAAGAAGCTTATCTAATCGATAGCGTATGTTCATCACAGAACTGTCAATTTATCCTTGAAGATGCAAACACACTTACATACTTCATAGACATTTTTGCATTTCACAGACGCGCCTGAAACACATAGACATGCCTTTGTTCTACATAGATGCGCTTGTCCTACATACACACGCTTGCAAGACACAAATGTGCTTACATCTAACACAAATGCTACTGAAATCATAGACGTGCCTAACACAAACACAGATGCGCCTAGCCTACCCAGACGCACCTGACACCAACGTAGACATGCCTTAGCATTTTTCCCCCCTCGCTTGACATATCTAAAGCGCATTTATTGCACTAGCTAGCATGAATTTATGACAATAATTAATGCAAAAAAGTACAAGGAGGTTTTGTGGTACTTACCGGCTCTCTTGCATCTACTAGCCTCTGATATCAGCGAACACGATCAAATCTATGCACCAATGCCATCATTGTTTATTTCTCTCTGCTCTCTCATCACTTTGATCTCTTAGGTGTGTGTATGACAATGAGGATGTTTTCCCTCATAGTCTATATTATAGACTACCCTAGCCCTAGTCTCTCGAGTCAGTCTTCTTTAAACCCATGACTCTGTCACTCTATCCAGTCTGGTCAGTCCATTCTACCCTTTCATTCTTATCGAGAGATTGTCTGTGATCTTTTCAGACATTTTCAACCAATCTCTCAAGGTGGCATATCATTCCTATCTTGGGGAAACTTTGTATCAGTTCATCTTATCTTCTTTCAAACAACGCGACAAGCTGCATTGCCTCAAAGAGGGGCAAAATGTAGACACCTAAAATTGTCTTGTTTAATTAAATAAATATCTTTGTTTATTTAATTATTTTAGCCTAATTCTTCTATTAATTAAATCAATCTTTATTTATTTAATTAATTCATTTATCCTCTTCTAGCCTTATTTGTCATTTAAATAAATATATTTATTTATTTATTTAAATTATCCTTTTCCTATATTAAATAAATATTGTATTTATTTAATTGATCCCACTTCCTCTATTAATTAATTAAATCTTTATTTATTTAATTAATTTATTAACCTTTTCTACCCATGACACATGTCATTCATCTCTTAATTCCTACACTACCTACCCCTCTCATTATTTTCTTATTTCTTTTACCTACCCTCTAATCATAGCCGACCATTTATCTTTTACACCTCTCAATCTTATCCCTCCAATTCTTATAGTGCCTTCTATATAAGGAGATGCTTCCTTCATTATCAATCCTTCCCAACTACACTTTCAAACTTTCATATGTGATGGTGGATCATTGTTGTTGTTAGGCTAGGGTTTTGTGGTTGAATTCATTTAGTCTTTCAATATTGTTGTTTCCATTTTTACCATAAATAGATACAATTTACAATACTATATTTAGCCTCTACTTTAGTAGGAGTATGAACCTATGCAAGCATAATCTTAGTAAATTATGGAGAAGAAAATTAAAATTGATGCCAATTTTTTATCATAAAGGTGTTTAGTCATGAAATCAAACACAAACAAATGATGTTGAAACAAAGTGAAAACCATAAACACATAGTTGTCTTCTCTTAAATGTTGAATATTATATCTAAGACCAAAATGAATAAAAAATTGACTGAGATTAACATATGTGAAAATATATAATATTTAATATTTTTGTGAACATAATTAAATAAATTTTGAATTTATAATTCATGCTTTTATTGGTTCTAAAAGATTTATGTATTGAAGCAATCTAATATATTTATATTGTATAATCATTGTATTAGGATGATTCTCTTTAATAATCTGTAATTTGGGATAAATTAGTGTATTTACAATATTTACTTGAAACATGTGCAATAATGATATATGTGATAATATAATTATAATTGTAATATTTTATTCATATCATAATACTATATTTTGTACATTAAATCATATTAACTTTGTTCATGTAAAAAAAGTAGAAAATACTATATTTTCTCTTAGTTTCAAATTAATATTTAATATACAAATTTTCTTTTGAAATCTTATTGATTTTTTTAATATGTAATTTTTTTTTGGAGTCCTTCAAAATGTTTATTTATGTTGGTCAATATGTAAGAATACAAACATAGAACACAGCAATTATTTCTTAAAAACATTATCATTTATAATTTAAAATGTCACATGAAATATAAAATGATCAAATCCAAACAAATAAATTAGTAATATCATTTTAAAGATTATCAAATAACTAATGTTAATCCTGTTAAACCCGGGATTTGTTTAGCTGGGGTTTGTTCCCCACTTTGCACTTTCCCTGCGGTCTCTTTTGATTGTGGTGGTCTGCTTTCACCTTCGTTACCTGTTCTCCTCAAAATTCATTTCTCTCAGAATGGAATCTCAGTTGCTGTCAGTGTTTTGGCCTTTAGGATTGTGGTTTGCACTAGTTTGGGGGCTATTTTTTATTCCTTATGACCTATTCCTATTTTTAGTGCTTCGTGGGCTCTAGATAGGATGCTGGTGAACTCTACTAGGGATTCTAGAGGTTGTTCTGATGGAGGTGATGTGGAGGATGGTGGTGAGGATGCTGCAGATGGAGATGTTGGCAAGCTTCATTGGGCCTTGTCACTCTTAGATCCTTTCCATTTTTTCTATGGTTCTTGCGGTCGGTTTAACTATTTTTTCTATCGATCTAGGGACTTTTCTTGCTCTTTGCATGATGGTAATTGTCTTAGGGTTCTCCATTGACTACTCATGCCTGATTTGTTGGGTCTCTGATAGTCTTTCCATTGGTGTGCCATTTGGTGGGGGTTCTTCTGTTGCCTATGCGTTTATTCTTCTCTGCACTAATGGTTTGGATCTGTCTATTGATTTTGACTCTCTCTATGGAGTCTGTTTTACTTTTCGCCTCCCCTATTTGGTGGTGGCTCTTGCCTTTCTTGGTTTTTTTTTGGCATAGTTCTATTGTGACCCTACTCACAGATCTATCTAGAATGTTGTTCTCGGCTCCCTGCCTCCCTTTGGAGGTTCCTGTTTGGCCTATTACTGGTGATCTTTCTCTTGTGCTCAATGGGGTCTCCTGTTCAGTGGTCTACCATCTCATTCATCATTCTAGGTGACCCTTTAGAGGTTTCTCTTTCCACGGTGTTGGTTTGTGCGGCTAGTCTTATTTTTGGTCCTATAGAGGTGGACCATTTGGTGGATTTTGTTGTTCTCTTCATTGTTGCAGACCCTTTCAAGGTAGCTCTTGTTGTTACACTGGATGGTGTGGTGACTATTGTTGCTAGTTTTGGTGGGTATTGTGGCTTTTGAATCTGTTGTGATCATTTTAATTTTTGTGTTTATTAGGCTTTGTACTCTGAATTGGTGTCTATTCTTGTTGGAGTGGTTGGGTGATTCTACTATTACAAGGTTTCTAGGTGCCTTTCAAAATTAGTTGAACTTCTATTTCTTCTCTCTTCTCTTCTCATTTCTATTGGAAGATGGATCTCTTCTTTATTGATTTCGAGCTCTTTGTTCTCCCTTTCCCTCTTTGAGAATGTCTCAATTTAGGATGGTTTACTAATAATAGGTTTCAAGGAGCCTTTCAAAACCCATTGGTTGTTGACTTTTCCCTTGATTGCATTTGCTTTTTCTCAAGTAGTTCTTTTTGGAAGTTGGTCAAGATTATTTTCTAATCTCCTCAATCAAAGAATGAAAATCTAAAATTGGGTCGTGACCCCTATTCTTGTTGATTAGTTGCTCTAGTTAAAAAGCCTCTATTGGAAACCCCTATTCTTGTTGATTAGTTGCTCTAGTTAAAAAGCCTCTATTGGAAAAAAGCTTCTCGTCTTTTTAAGTTTTGGTTTTCTTACTTCTTGTAAGATTCCTCTTTTTTTCTTGATTAGATCATTATGAATGAATTCATGCCCTATCTTGATTTATCAAATTAGAACTGTAATTTCTAATGAAATTATTCTATTTAAAATATATTAATATAAAATACTAAACAAACCTTATAAATATTAATATCTATCAAGCATTTCCATATGTACCATAATCATGTTGTCATTCTAGCTCTAATTGGGGCATCAAATAAGACAAAGAGACTTGGCGAGGGTTGTTAATTTTTGTTTTTGATTAATTCAATAGTTGGAAGGGCTAGCACCCATTAAATTAAGATGAAGAAGATTGACATATCAGGTTTTTTGCCTAACCTGAACTAGGTGGGGCTACAAAGGAGGATCTCCCTCCCCACACAAAAACTACTAATGAAAAATACCCATTAATATGTCAAGTTTAAACTACAATCAAGGCTTTTCCTTTGAGTGTGACCTCAAAAAAATGTTTGGAGGCACAATTTAATAATATTAGTGGAAGAACAATTAAATAATAATTAAAAATACCATTATAATTTTTATTAAGTTGATAAATGATTGTTTATCACATATAAATAATTATATAATGATAGTACTATGTTTGGAATAGATTTGAAGTATTCTTAGCTTTACTCTTAACTTTTTTCTTCTCCAAGGACATCTAGAGAAGAGAACAAGCAAATAATTAAAATTAAAAGGCAACAAGCAAAATGATAGTATGAAACAAAAAGTGAGTTTAATATGATTAACCTATAGTACTACACAATTTATAAGCACACATGCACGCACGCACACACACACACACACACACGCACACACACACACACACACATATATATATATATATAATTTTCATCTCAACTAGTTGATTTCTTAACATTTCATGATGAAGTGCAAAAGGGTGATTTGTAGATCTATTACAAACACTATTAGTTATTATTGATCTGACCCTTATAATAGTTCCAATTTCTAAAAGAGAACATGACTCATGACTGCCCTATATTGAAGAAATTAAAAAGACAAAAATTGTTCAAAAGGAGATAAAAATTTCTATTCATTCAAATGATATTACAAAAACTTCTTGATCATATGGTCAACGATTAGCTAATCAAAATGACCAGAGATAAAGAATTGCAATACAAATTTCCTCTCTATATAGATGTCTTGAATCATTCAATGAGATCTAGAAATTACAATTAGATTACTAAGAATAACAATAGGTGATAATAATAAAGTCATGCAATATATGTAGAAATATACTAACTAAGATTATATTTAGTTTTGCAAAACTATAAATTTAGAAAAACCATTTTTTAACTATACAAGATTGCAATTCTATGCATGTAGTTCTCATGTGAATCATACGACATGGGAAGAAATTATGGTGCAAACATTCTTCCCATTGATTTCAAACATAAATTGTTTCAGCACAAAAAGCTAATTATTTTTAGACACAAATAAAATAAAAAGAGATTTATTGCTATAGCAAAGACACAAATCAATCTTTTATTGATTCAAAATATTACAACAAACTTCTTGTTCACAAGATCAAGGATCAACCGATCTAAGATTAGAGATACTATATGCACTACATTTACCTCAATAAATAGAGGTCTTGGATATATCAATGGGAAACTAAAAAGGCCAGTCAAAAACCATGCACACTACACAACATACTAAACCTAGAGAATGTCAGTTAACTTTGAGTCTTTAACACTTTTAAGCCTATAATTCAAAGCTTAGCGTGTTTGATTTAAGTCATCCGAACAAAAAATTGAAGTAGATCTTATGCATACTCATGCAAAACACAAATTCTCAGAAGAGATGCTTATTCTATAACTAAAAAATCCTATTTCAATCTCATGCAAAAAAATACAATTCAGACTACAATTGATCTCATGCAATGTGGGCAAATTCCAATTCCAACAATGTCCCCCTTAATTTCAACCATGAATTGCTTCAACATAGAAAATACTTATATCTTCTTTCAAATTTAATGAACTTTTCTCTTACTTCTTCTTTTGAGTTCTATGAACTTTTGAATTGTGTAGAAACACTGAGATCTTTACTAAGGCTTTCATTTGACTTCCTCATAAATTGAAGACTTCACCTTTGTGAAAGTGGCTTCAAACTAATTTATTACAAACAACAATCCTCTAATCTCATTTGACTTCCATCTTGATGCCTAGATCCCCTCTTTAATAATGGAAGTGATCTTCAAAATTTGGAATCAAAAACTCCTTCGATGGCTTTGAATCTATTTCACCCTTTCAACTTCGGTGATTTCCCTTCTACAAGTGGGGGATTTTATTTTTGCATGTAGCTAGGCTTCTATTTGCATGTCTTTCTTGTAGAATGGATGTGCACCTTCTTATTCCTGCGATCTCTTTTAACCTTCATTGGCTTCACCTTTTTTTCGGATGGCTTCATCCATGATTCCTCCTTGCATGCCAATTCACATTCTCCTTGATTATAGATCTATCTTAATCTGCCTTTCCAAAGGCCTACAATATTTTTTACTCTTGTGTTTCTTTGTAAATCTTCCTTTAATCAAATTTTGAGTAGTTCTCATTAAAAATAGACCCTTTTTTTATTTTAATGGAAATTTCAACTTCCAATCAGAAAACAACATTGACTTTCTACAAAGCAATAACACAAATTATTAACTTCTTTAATTTCTATGCTCGCTTTCTTGGCACTTCCTTTGACAATGGCCTCTTTTCTGTAGAAAACTAGCAGCCTTTTTTGAGAGTGGTGAATTGAATTAAGCGACCTCCATATTTCACACATTGGAGTCTAATTTTGGTGTCTTCTTTCAAAATGTTGATATGTTCGTATGCACCGAACCAACCAAACTTGGGCTCTTCTTTTGGTAGTGGCTCTAGACAAAAATAAAACAAGAATCTACTTAAAAGATCTTCAACTCACCTTTTCAAATGACATTTTGCCTTGTACATGAGCAACTACTAATAAAAAATTTGTAACCTTCTAGCAATAGCATTTTTAAGACACACTTTTAATAGCTATTATGGCTCTTCTCTCTTTGACTGGAGATTCAGCAATAAATTTGATATTTTATTTGAGATTCAATCTTTTGCAAGC
The DNA here is from genome assembly GCF_030272615.1 of Cryptomeria japonica. Classification (NCBI taxonomy): domain Eukaryota; kingdom Viridiplantae; phylum Streptophyta; class Pinopsida; order Cupressales; family Cupressaceae; genus Cryptomeria; species Cryptomeria japonica. The sequence continues at coordinate 799,034,625 of NC_081414.1, read as the reverse complement.
AAACACTCTATGCCTTTATCCTTTTAACTCATCAAAGATAACCAATCAGGTTCTGATATCAATTGATGTATTTCGAAAGCACAAAAAATTCAACACAACAAGCACAAATAAATCTTGTATTGATTTGGAGGGTTACAAGAACTTTTTGATCATGTGGTCAATGATGAACTGATCAAAATGATCAGAAATAATAAATGCATTACAATTGCCTCAATAAATAGAAATCTTGAATACATCAATGAACAACTAAAAATAAAAGTGGATTCCATTCATACTCATGCAAAACAGAAACTCTCAAAAGAAACATGCATATTCTATATTTAAAAATCTCTTTTCATCTCATGCAAAGAACTATAATTCAAACTATAATTGATCTCATACAATGTAGAGAAATTATAATTCTAACATATACTATCCATATGTTCTTCAAATTTAAGTCTCTTTGAAAAAGCAAACAATAGTGAATATTAATATTAGAAATAACAATTTGTTTAATATGTCTCCTTACTATTAGGAAAACAATTGGCTGGATTTTATTCCAATGTGAAATCTATTCCTCGTGTTGCGAGTCAGCTATATATTTTACCCCTTTTCCAATTCACCTAAAGGTAGAGATATTACCTATTGAAGAAGAAATAAGTGACCTGCATCCAACGTGAAGAAGAAGAGAATAATGGCCAGAATGATGAACACAATCAGATTCAACATGAAGAAAATGTCCTCCAAAGAAAAGTTGTTGTGAAGAACAAGTGGAAGTACGTGAATCGCTCACTGACATTGATGGGCGTGTCTCCCATTTTTTACTGAGCACTCTGACCTTCGGTCACGTAGCCAGCTAAGTCCATTATTACTTGAGATTTCATTATTTTATGTGTGTATGATTTTAAGAGTTTTTTTTGTTTTTTTTAAATTTAAAGAGCAGATTAAATATTAATAAATAGAAAAACTTAAATCAAAATAATCACAAATAGATACATAACACAGTAAATTATATGGTTCAGCATTGAAGATTATGTCCACATGCAAGCAAGGCAATATCTTTATTCACTATTTTTTTATTCACAATATATAATCTGCACTTTCTTTTTTACAAATGTATATCTCTTTAAATATGAAGAGACAACAAATAATTGAAGAGATAGAGGAAAGGAGTGGTCAGATGACTGTTAGAATTCACATTCTCAACAATCAACAATCTACCACTTGAAGTCCATCCCCTACAAGCATGAACAATGACATCCCCTACATTTCTACTATTTACATAATTAAACCTAGAAAATCTTTGCAAAACTTTTAACTCCATCAAATTTTGTTCAAGAACACTTTGAATGAGTCTTCTCCAAGTCACATCAGAGTCAACAAAATGTGACAGCTAAAAATCATCTACTTTCTCAAAAGAAAATTTTCCTTAGGATGTGAACCTTCATAATTCTCTCCATGCTGATAGTCCTCATATCGAAGATGTTAAAAGTAACCACCTATTCAACATGACATCTTGACAGGTTGTCTATGGAGTATTCATTGACCAGCATATCTTCCAAAAGCGCAACAAGCATCGAAAATACATCCTCCATAGTTATCACTCTGGATCTACTAATGCATTTTATCACATTTTGACCTGTCATTTCCAAATGGATGCTCCTAGCATGGCTACCTTCCTCTTCACGAATATCAAAGAAGGCCTTGACCTAATCATGAATAGCATCAAATGGTCGAGTCTTCAGCCTAGATGATGCCTTAGTTGTGTTCCCATGCACAGGGTCACTAAACCACGTCACAGTCATGCCTTCCTAGCGCACAACTCTAATGAGATGGGGTAGATTCACTCTCAGGTTTTCAACATCCATTCTATCAATTACTGCTAATCTCCTGGGTTTTTTTTTAGGGTTTAAGATCCCACAGGCTTTCACCAATTCTACCAGGTCCGTTCTATCACTAGCCTTGAGACCCACAGGTTTGGAAACACACTTGAGAAATTCAATATGTCCATTGTCAAGCTGTCAGGTGTGCTCTTCAATCAACAACATATGGGCAGAGCAGTCATACTAGAGCCCACTAGTAGAATCCTCTTAATGGCTAGAGGCAGAGAAGAAATAAGAAAAAAAACAGTACAAGAAAACACAAATAGAAATAAGAACAAATACACAGCAAATTTTTATCTTTCCATATTCTCAAAACAAAATCATACAACCATCTGTTGATTAACACACAGCTGTTTTTCTCTTTTATTCTCAGAAAATGTTGTGAACAAAAGAAACCCCTATTTTACTATATCTTCTTGTTACTACAGCAATACATCTACTATGTTTTTCAATTACCAAATACTACCCCCTATTTTTTTTTACCAGTACATCTTACAAAACTGCTTCCGATTTTTATTATATTACTATTTTAGCTAAACTTCTAGAAACTTCTACATTTTTCTACACACTTCTGCACTTTTTAATATATTAAAAACAATTTTTTATATTTCATATGTGACCAGCAAAGGAGAGGGAAAAAACAAAAATCTAATCACATTTAATTTTGCATTGAAAATGGGGCAAGAAGGAGTTGGAGAAAGAAGTCTACGGAGAGAAGTAGATGAAACAGTTGGTGTAATGGTACTTTTCCCCTATGATTAATTAAGTATTTGCAGTGGATTAAATAAATCAAATATTAAGTTTACTTAAGATAAATAATTTAAAAGAAAGGTATATACATCAATAATCAATAATAAAACATTGAGATAATAATTTGCAGCAATGAAATATTAGGGCAATGACAATATGAAATTGATTAATATATATCTGTAAATCAGGAGAGGCTGCTTTCTTGCACACAGAGGATTTGTTATAGGTATAGGTTTTCCAGGCAAGGGAGCACTCCAGGAGGACACAGTTCTTCCATAGAACCCCATGTGCCTTCACGACATGAAATAAACACAGTTCTTACACAAAACCCCACATGCCTTCACGGCATGAAATAAACACGGTTCTTACACAGAACCCCATATGCCTTCACGGTATGAAATAAACACAGCCTGGCCAGGACACTCCCAGATGTACACTGTACTCTAGGTTGGACACACCCTGTGCCCCTTCTCCAATGCCCACTGCCCACCCACCAAACCTTAACTATCCCCTCTCTTGTGCTTCCTTTAATTTATCCTTCTCTTCTCTTCTTCTCCCATATGCACCTTCTCTATTAATTCATATGTTTATATAATTTCACAAGGGTGTTTACCAAATATCACACCCTTTCACTATAATAATATTTTTTAATTTCTTTGATTTATATATTCTTTTATTAAAAATTCTTTCATGGGAAAAAGTCCCATAACATTTCTCCCCCTGTAATTTAGCTATTGTCCTGAATAGTAAGAGATGCATCTGCATCACAACTCAAAATAAAGCGTGATTAATAGATAAAATTACTAATATTGAATATTTGTATACTCCATTATAATTACATGTTCTATTTTACTCCATCTATATCTTTTGATTCAACGAAATTCAGAAGTTCAATAATCATATTTCTAATTAAAATTATGACAAATTTTCATACCTGTCTTATGAAACATATCATGAGTTTTTTTTGTTTTTGTTGAAGGGTCAATCATAATTTATACATTTTCATCTCCTATATTTTTAACTTTACCACTTTGCTCATTTATTCAACTCCTCTTCTTTTTATAAACTTATTATCACGTGGTCACACAACACTTGTCATGGATGTCCTATATATGGTCACTCATAATTTATAGAAGTGTAATCTTTATATTCAACATGCATGCCAAGATGATATTCATGTATTCCAGACTACATGAGCATCCTCTTTTACTATAAAATAAAGGACATGTACAAGGTTATTGGGTTGATCAAGTCCAATAACAAGGTACAATGAAATAAAACATGGTAATATTGCTAGGCATCTCAACACTAATAGAACAAAGGTAACTATTAGCATGCATTTAGAACTTCATAAAAAAATGGTCTAGTGTATCCTTTATAAAAAATGAATAATTATTTAATAAAAATGATCATTTGATCAAGTAGTGATAGTCCACTCACAATTATAATTATGTAGGAAAACTTTCCATGAAATAGAATTGGAAACTACTAGATTATATATAACATGGATTACATGAGATATAAGACAAAATAGGGGAGGATAAGGATTTTAAATTTACCTATCCATATGTTCAAAAATATAATGTAATATGCATTTGGAGGTTTGTGTACCCTCTTGAGATCATACGAACCCTCGATTAAACACATTTCTATTATTAAGTGAAATTATTAACACCAACCTAAAACAACATTTATATTGAATACAATGCACCTAATATATGTAGCTAACCTATCCATTATTATTTCTTAATATTGTTGCTACTATAAAATCTTCAAAATGCATGTCATTAAATGAAGTTCTAAATATATTTGATAAATCTATCCCACATATTATTTTAGAAGTGGTTTCTCCCCCTGTAAAAAATGTATATGTCCCCATGTCTAAGTGTAATAAGAACATTTTAGTTCTGAAACTTTTTAGTCGTTGTATTATTTAACTAGCATATTCTAGTAGCTAAAGTATTTTACCAATTTTAAAAATGATCTTAGGACCTATGGGTTATGGGCCCACAATGCAACCTAGACCAGACTTAAGTAAATCTAAATGCGATATTTTATTTTTATTTTTATTTTTCTAACAATGTATGGATTATAAATACCCTTTAAAAAACACTTGTCAACTTCCTAGATACAAAAACTCAAGGTTTTAGTTTTTATAATCCTTTTTAATTTTATAGCTAATAAGATCCCAATATAGAAAAACTATGTTGGATAAGAATAACTCATTGATTACTTTGAGTATGACTTATATCCTTGACTACAAAATATAAATCCTTCAAGTTTATTCCAATAGAAGTGCATATGCATTTAAGAACATTTCTAGTGAGATTTAGGGAATAACCCCTTGAAACTAGATGATAGATTTATTTTAACCTTGGTAAGCAAAAAAAATAGAGACAAGGTACTTGAACCGTTTAACAGATCGCCTAAAAAAGTTATCATCTCACCAAAATGGAAATTGTATGTGAAAATGACTATGTGGTTATGGTTGAGGGTGAATGTCACATCAAACACATTGAAATTGATATTTGCCACTGACATTGCAAAAGAATTTTTTTATCTAGAATTGGTTTTCAAATAATCTATGTACAATGATTCATGCCCCAACCTAATCAAACCTGGCAACTATGGTTGTATCTGACAATTAATTCCATATTGCACTTTGTAATAACAAGAGCAACACCCATTGTCAATAATCTACAAAGAATATAGGGTTTTAGAGCTACTAAATTTTTGAGATGAGAAAAATTGCAGCCTTTTAAATGAGAATACTAATTGCAAGTTGAAGTTTGTTTTTAGGCATGGTGTAAGAAATGTTCAGCTGTTTTGAAGTTATTTTTACAACCTGTTAAATGAAAATTTTGGTTCGATTTGAGATTTGGTTTCAATATATTCCCTTTCTTATATTGTTCTTTTAATACTTTCTTGTGAATTTGTATGGTAACAGCTATGTTATATGAATATTGAGATGAATTTATTGGTGTAAGTGAAACCATATCATTCTTGTTGTTATAAATACAAGGGTAAATTATGTTTTTTAAAATTTGATGAGAATTTATCTCATTCATTTTCAAGATTAAAATCTCTAGCGATTCGCTCATTCACTAAATCCATTGAATACTAAGAACCAGATCTATACTATAAAATACACTAAGGACTTACGTTATGTACGCAGTCACAATTTCTTGTTCTTGAGCTGATATTTCGAAGTCTTGATTCCTGTTCAATTATAAAATTCTTGAAATGCAAACTAGACCTTAAGAACACAAAACAAATTTAAATTATAAATTTTAGAGCTCTATTTTGGGGATCGATAGAGGAGGATACCTTTTGTCAAACTTTAAGAATGCAACACCGTTATTTTTCTTATGACAACATGGTGTGTAGAAATGGGTAATGGACATGATTATAAAATATGGAAGCATGTATAATACAATGTATAATGCCTCAAAAGAATGTAGTCACAAGGCACGCTATGATTGGAGGATGTGCCCAAAATTAATTTTGTTGAAATGCCTATGGAAATTAATACAACATGCAGTAAATTTTATCGGTAGAGAATATTTGTTGTTATTTGCAAATTATATGAAATAACTTTCAAGCATGAGGTACTACGAAATATAGCCTATTAAAAACTTTTTTTTTTTTTGCTCACTGTGTTCATAAGTAAATTGCAATGGCATTCACCAATGCATATAATGTGCAGATTTACTACAACCTCTATACCTACATTTTCAAAATTTTCACTAGATGATTCCAAATGTGATAACTTTTTAAATATATATATATATTTTTTTAATTTTATTTCATTTTATTTTTTTCTTCTTTTTATGGTGTCAAAACGAAAATTTGTCCTCAAGTGGAATTTTGAGTCTTTAGCTTTAAATCTTTCATGAAATAATTTTATTTAAATTATAATATCAAATAGAAATCTTTATGCAACAGATTAGGGTTCTAATTTGGGTTGGTAAATTTTTTATATAAAATAAGAGTAACCCAAAACTAATAACTAGTAGAGTAAAGATCGTTGAGGCTCTGATACCAAAATGTAATGGTACTTTTCCCCTATGATTAATTAAGTATTTGCAGTGGATTAAATAAATCAAATATTAAGTTTATTTAAGATAAATAATTTAAAAGAAAGGTATATACATCATTAATCAATAATAAAACATTGAGATAATAATTTGCAGCAATGAAATATTAGGGCAATGACAATATGAAATTGATTAATACATATCTGTAAATCACGGAGAGGCTTCTTTCTTGCACACAGAGGATTAGTTATAGGTATAGGGTTTCTAGGCAAGGGAGCACTCCAGGAGGACACAGTTCTTACACAGAACCCCACATGCCTTCACGGCATGAAATAAACATAGCCCTGGTCAAGACACTCTCGGGATGTACGTTGTACTCCGGGTTGGACACATTGTGTGCCCCTTCTCCAATGCCCACTACCCACCCACCAGACCTTAACTATCCCCTCTCTTGTGCTTCCTTTAATTTATCCTTCTCTTCTCTTATTCTCCCATATGCACCTTCTCTATTAATTCATATGTTCATATAATTTCACAAGGGTGTTTACCAAATATCACACCCTTTCATTATAATAATATTTTTTAATTGCTTTGATTTATATATTCTTTTATTAAAAATTCTTTCACAGGAAAAAGTCTCATAACAGTTGGAGATTAACTCCAACACTCCCCCTTAATCACAACTTCCCTCTATCATTCCTAAGTTGTATCTTTGATGAAGAAAAAAATATTTTCCCAATGCCTTGGTGAAGATATCAACAAATTGATTCTCTGGCCTACAAGGCTCCAAAATGATTTCTCCATTGTTGATCAACTCCCTGATGAAATGATACCTTGTGTCTATATGCTTGCTCCTTTTGTGAAATATTGGATTGTTTGACAATGTTATGGCTGAGTTGTTATTGCAATAGATCTTTGTTTTCTCTTCTTGTTCATCCTTAAATTCATTCAATATTCTTCTCATCCATACCGCTTGACATGCTACCCCTATAGATGCTACATACTTCACTTTAGCTAATGAAAGAGTAACAATTTGTTGTTTCTTTGAAGCCCATGATACTACATCTGATCCAAAGTGAAAAACGTAACCTAAAGTGATTTTCCTATCATCTATTCTATCAGCACAATCACTATCCATGTATCCTATTATTTTGAAATCATTTGACCTTGAGTATATAATACTCTATAATTATTTGTTCCACTAACATATTTCAAAATTCTTTTTCCAGCATTCAGAGACTCCATAAACCCTCAAAAGAGGCTAACTGCAAACATTATATTTGGTCTTGTGGCTGTTAAATACATAAGACTACCAACATTTTTTTTGTAGAAAGTTGAATCAACTTTAGATCCTTTATCATCCTTTCTCATTTTCAAACCTGTGACAATTGGTGTTGGGGCTGATTTGCAATTTATCATGTTAAACCTCTTCAATATATCATTTGCATACTTTTACTGTAAAATGAATATACCTTTTTCATTCTAGTTTACTTCAATGCCAAGAAAGTAATTCATTAAACCCAAATCAGTCATCTCAAATTTATTTTTCATTGTTGATTTGAACATGTCAATTGAAAGATCATTAGTGAATATCAAGTCATCAACATATAAAAAAACAATTATGATCTCACCTTTTTCATTCATCTTAGTATACAATGTGGGCTCACTGCTGCACCTATTAAAGCCATTTTGCAAAAGATAAGTGTCAATTCTGCTATAACATGCTCTTGGGGCTTGTTTGAGTCCATATAGTGCCTTCTTGAGCTTGTAAACCTTGTCTTCATGGCCCAAAATCTCATTACCAGGTGTTTGTTCCACATATGCCTCTTCTTCTAAAATGCAATTCAAGAAAGTTGATTTCACATCCATTTGATATACTGCTCACTTGTTTTGAGTTGTTATGGCTAGTATTGTTCTCATAGTGTCTAGACGGGCTATCGGTGCAAATGTCTCATTGTATTCTATCTCAGATTGTTGTGAATAACTTTTGTCTACAAACCTTGCCTTATGTTTTTGCACATCACCATTTGCATTCAATTTGGTTTTATATACCCACTTAACTCCTATCACCTCTTTTCCTTGTGGAAGACTAACTAAATTCCATGTTTTATTCTTTTCAATAGCATTTATTTCTTCATCCATTGCTTGGACCCATTTTTCTTCTTTAATAGCATCTTCAAAGTGAATTGGATCATCTACATGTGAGTATAAAACAAAATGAGAAGTTTGACGTGCATTATTTTTACCTTCATTTTTGTTGGTGTAAATAATTATTCATCATGGATATTATTACACTTACTTAAGTTTACTTAGGATAATGCATTTCATAGTAGTTTGGATATGAGACACTTGGGTGTTTGTGCCACATTGGGATAGTGTGTGTAGGAGAAATTCCACCTTTTTTGGTGTTGATCTTATTATTACACTATCATATCCACTTATTGTGGAGTGATAATTCCACCTTCAGTGGGCGATCCACCTCATGTGGAATATTATATTATTTCTCCTACCTACCCATACCTATTTCCTACCTACCCTTGTTTCTTATTGAGCCACATGTCATATTTGTGTGCTCATATATCCATATGGCCTTGCCTATATAAGCAGGCCTCTATTCATTGTATGTAACTAATTGAATCCAGTTGACTATTGTTGATCATTTCTATTGATGAGAATACAGTTTATTCTTGTCCTATATTGTGTCTCTATTTTGTACATTTCATTGAGCTCTTGATCTTGACAAAATCCAACATGGTATCAGAGCCATTGGGGCTTCATTGATTCGTCTTGAAGAGGCATTATTGTGACGTCAAGAGGCAGATCTGAGGAGCAGCATCTTTTGGAGGCATCCTAGACTAGATCCGACCTCGCCATTGCATCCAGAAGGTCGTTTCCATGAATTTTGGTTATAAAGTCGGCCTATTTTGGTGAGAAATTTTTTTTCTCCAATTTTGCTAGTATTGTACGGATTTCGGAAATTTTTTATTATTTTTCAAAAAAAAATTTTGTTTTTCTGAAATATTTTGTCAAAAAATCAAAAATCAAAAAAAAAAATTGAAAAGTCGAAATCAAAGAAAAAATAAAAAAAAATAAACCAAAAAAAAAAGGATTTTTATTTTGGGGGGTCTGCAGACCCCCCCCTCATGACCACGGAGGTTGTAGGTTTCTGCACAGAAAGCACCTGACACGTACCTGCTGATAGCTGCCGGACGCTCCCGCCTGCACCTCCCGGCACCATCGGCCTACAGCGCCGCCATGCCACGCCGGTCCTTCGCACCGCGCCACTGGCTGCTGCCACCAGCGGCCAACCTGCCACTGTCGGCCGTTTCCATTCCCGCCAATAGCTCTGTCCTGCGCCGACCGTCCCATCCTCGCTGGTCTCTGCTTCCCGGCAGCAGCTCCGCCCGCGCCCGCGTCGCTGCCGTCCTCGCTCCAGCCGCCGCCCACTTTTCTCTCCCGCCGGCAGCCTCTGCTCCCGGCTGCCGCTGTCGCTATCTCCCTCCAGCCTCCTTCCTGCACGCCGCCGGTAGCTCCCGCTTCGCCGGCGACCACGAAGATCGGCCGACCCGCGCTCTCCACGTGGCAGGCGGCCACTGGCTCGCGGGTAAAATCGTACATACAGTCAGCTTTTCCATACACCACATCATCCATACGGCCAACACGCAGACACCACTATACATTACCCAGTCAGCAAATCCGTATGGTATGGACTACACAGTCAGCTGCCACGTCATCCATCCGTACAGTATGGATGCCCAGTCAGCAGAGGATGAAGTTTTTTGATGGTCATACGGCCGTCAAATTTAACATAGTGAATTTCTAACATCAGCAGGGTTTGAAAATTTTTGGACCCCCCTCTCATTTGCATTTTTGATTTTGTAGTTCAACTTCAAATGGCCATAACTTACTCATTTTTACTTCTTTTTTCGAGCAATTTTTTTTTAAATGGGCTAGAATTTTGTTCTCTCCATAGTGGTGAAGAAATTTTTTGATTTTGATGCACGGATTTTTCAAAAAATGCAGTTTTTGGTGACTGTCTCGGAGTAATCCCAGTTTTTGCAACTTCAGAGGCTTCGTTTGGGATCATACGACCTCCTTTTTAGGTGCTGTTTTTTTTGAAAGTGCGTATTTTTTTGTCTAATTTCACATGATGATATCAGATTGATGCCATTGTAAGTAGAAATTGTACTTTTAGATCTTGGCCATTTTTGGCTCTCTTGGTACTTGTATATTTGCTTGAATCTCAATTAGATTCATTTGCACTATTGATTGAAGTCTCTTGTATCTCATTTGAGAAGTTGTAAAATTTGCATCATAAGTCTACTTTTCCTTGTTTTGCAAGTGGCTCATTGTAATCGCACTAAGTATAAAGTGCCAAAATCATCACTTTGGGGGGGGTACTTTGATTGAGTGAATTTGGGGGGGTGTCTCTTGTGCTTTTGTGCTCTTATGTTCCTTCCTTTTTTCTGCTATGGGTTCTTCTAAGTTTCCTCTCTTAACTCCACTTAATTATGCTACTTGGAAAATTGATGCATGGAGTAAACTTATGGAAAAAAGACTCACTCATTACATTGATGGAACTATTGTTGCTCCAGCTGATCCTAAGGCTGATCCAGTTGGTCACTTAGATTGGATCACTAAAAATATCATGGCAATTGGTACCTTAAGAAAGTATGTATCAAAGGATCTCATTTTTCATATTGAGAAATGTACTCTAATCAAGGATGCTTGGCAAAAGTTTCAAGACTTGTATGGTCAAGTTGATGAGACTAGGGGATATCAAATTGATAGTGATCTCACCATGTTAGATCCCAAGAACTTTGATACTATACAAGTTTATGTCACTAAGGCAAATGAGTTGAGGGCACAACTCAAAGATTGTGGGATTGATAAGAAGGATACTCAATTGATATTCAACTTGATAGGCAAGCTTCAACAAGAATATGCAGCATTTGTTTCTAGTTTCCAAGCCCATAGGATGACAATGGGTTCAAGCTACAAAATGCCTACATTTGATGCTTTCAATGAAATGTTGATGATGGAACAAACTAAGTTGATAAGCATGGGCATTCTTAAGGCTTCTAAGTCTCAAGCATTAGTGGCAAATCAAGGGAACAAAGGAAATCAAGGAAAGGACAACTCAAACAAGAAGAAATGGCAATCAAAGCCTAAAGAAAAAGCACCACCTTCTCCACAACAAGGAGATTCATCCTCTTCCAAGAAAGATAATTCACCAAAGAGGGAGAGACCTACTTGTGCTTATTGTAAAAAGATTGGTCATGAGAAGCATCGTTGCCATTCTCAGAAGATTGATGAGCTTACACATATCATCAAAAAGCATAACATTGATTTGCCTAAAGTCTACAAGAAGGATGATTCATCAACTTCCACTTCCTCACATTCAAAAGGAAAAGGGCAAGCATTCATGGCTTCTACAAGTGGAAAGATTCACTCTTTTGAAACAAGAAAAGGAAAAGCTCTATGTGCTACTATCACTCATGATTCAGAGAGATGGCTTCTAGATTCAGGGGCTTCTCATCATATGGCATCTTCGTAGTCTATGTTCTCTACATTTGAGTCTTGCACCATGCCATAGATTTTGATGGCAATCATACATACATCGATGTGATTAGGAAAGGATCTATTGACATTGGGGATAACTCCTTCAATGATGTGTTGTGTGTACCCCACTTGACAAACAATCTCCTTTCTATCTATCAAATCACACATAGCGCAACTAAGAGAGTTGTGGAGTTCACACCTGACTCAGTTTTCATTAGAGACATGGAGACTAGAGCTATTATTGCGACTAGGGTGGTTGATCATGCATCTCGGTTATACTCCTTTTTCAGATTTTGTTGATGATGATTTCACATTTGATGATTCTACACATAATGATCACACTTATTGTGATGGTTTAGATTTTGAGGAGAACTTTGGACACTTGACATGGGGATTCTCACATGTGACCCCATTCTTGAGTCTTGTATTTCATCTTCTCATATTGATATCACATCACCTATTGCACCTGATGATGCAGATAGTGCAACAGTTTTGCCTTCATGTGATTCAGTGTAGTAGGATATTCATTGTCTTCCAGTTTCAGATTCATGGGATGATTGCTTGACAGATATTATAGGTTTGTTTGTGGAATCCTACATTGCAGATTTGGGAGACATCATTGATGACATTCATCTTCTCTGTGATGAAGATGATCCTTCTTCGATTGTTGCGAGGGCACACTCTGACCATCTCGTTCATTCTCTACATGATCATTCTTTCGAGGTTGACATGATTGTGGATACTTATGTACAACAGTTGGAGGAGGTCTCTTTATGTTTTGAGGAGACATGTGAGCCTTTTGGACATGTTCTACATCCATCTCCACTAGATCTTGGAGTGCCTTTTTCAGCAGTGTGGCACAATTTACTACCTTTGGAAGGGGTATCTTTCAGCATCGACATGGGGATACTTGAGCAGTTTTTAGAGATTCCTTTCATCATGAGTTTTCTTCATACATCTTCCATTCATGATTGGGGAGACTTCATGGATACACCTTTGGTTTTGTTTCTTCCTAAGGGGAGGAATGTTGTTCGATGTTCGTGGAGCAGTTTCTTCATACATCGAGCTTCTTCCATTGGTGCAGATTCTCCATTGAGGGGGGGTCACTGTTTGACTTCTCTTCGTCTCTCATATGGGGGGGACCTTTTCCTCACATGGGGTTTTGTCCTTCACATTCTTCTATGAGATTTCTCTTGTATAGCTTTCATCTCTCTTTTGGGGGAGGGTTTTTTCCCATTGGGGTTTTCTCTGTTTCCCCACTTTGTGAGAGATTTCATTGCATTGGTTTTCATGCATTTGCATTTGTACATGGGTACCTAACATGGCCTCGTAGCTGGGACCCATCTTGCATTGCTTAGTTGCATTGTAGACTTAAGTGCATTCCCCTAAGTTGCACTTAAGGGGGGGTGTTGGTGTAAATAATTATTCATCATGGATATTATTACACTTACTTAAGTTTACTTAGGATAATGCATTTCATAGTAGTTTGGATATGAGACACTTGGGTGTTTGTGCCACATTGGGATAGTGTGTGTAGGAGAAATTCCACCTTTTTTGGTGTTGATCTTGTTATTACACTATCATATCCACTTATTGTGGAGTGATAATTCCACTTTCGGTGGGTGATCCACCTCATGTGGAATATTATATTATTTCTCCTACCTACCCATACCTATTTGCTACCTACCCTTGTTTCTTTTTGAGCCACATGTCATATTTGTGTGCTCATACATCCATATGGCCTTGCCTATATAAGCAGGCCTCTATTCATTGTATGTAACTAATTGAATCCAGTTGACTATTGTTGATCATTTCTATTGATGAGAATACAATTTATTCTTGTCCTATATTGTGTCTCTATTTTGTACATTTCATTGAGCTCTTGATCTTGGCAAAATCCAACAATTTTGCTCATAAATCTCCCTTAAACTTCTAATTTTTTGTCTTCTCAAGCTTGATAATGTAGGATTAGACATGTCACTTGAATTTGTTCATTGTGGGCTAGATGGCTCAACACTAATAGTGTCAATTGATGATGGAGTTTGTTGCATATTTGATGTTGTATTTGCTTGTGTTTGTGGGGTTGTCCTTACACTTGAGGGTGTCATTTGTTTTCCACTTTGTTGACCTTGAACAACTATAGGAGGAGTCACATTTGAAGGAGTACTTGTTGATATAAAATCTTTATTTTCTTCTTGTGATATGTTAGCTACAATATTGATTGTTTTATCCAATGTTCCATCCCATGCTTCATCTTCTACAAACTGCACAACTCTAATGATTATAACCCTTTTTATGATTGGATTGTATAACTTGTATGCCTTTGATTCATCATTATATCCCACAAATATAATTTTTTCTCCTTTGTTGTCCAACTTTCTTCTCAACTCATCCAATACATGTGCATAAGCTACACATCCAAATACTCTCATATAAGAAACATTATGTTTTCTTCCACTTCATGCTTCTTCCAGAATCATATTGATAACACTTTTAGTAGGACATATATTAATTATATATGTTGCACATGCTTCAGCTTCACCCCCATACTCATTTGACAAATATTTTTCCTTCAACATGCTTCTTGCATTTCTATTATTGTCCTATTTTTCCTTTCAACTACACCATTTTGTTGAGGGGTATACCTTGTAGTGAATTGTTTGTGGATTCCATGGTCTTCACAAAATCTTATGACATCATTTGAAATATATTTACCATCTCTATCTATTCTTAATGCTTTGATAAGATGCCCACTTTGTTTTTCAACAAGAGCCTTGAATTGATGGAAATAACCAAACACCTCATGCATATGTTTTAGGAAGTAGACCCTAGCTTTCATGTGTAATCATCAATGAATGTCAAGAAGTAGTAGCTTCCACTAATTGAGGGTGTTTGCATTGGCCCACATAAATCTGAATAAACAATCTCCAATGGCTTGTTTGCACAAATTGACTTTCCGGTTGGAAATGATTTTCTATGTTGTTTGCCCAAAATGCATCCTTCACATACTTGATTTTATTTTTCTAATAGTAGCAACCCCTTCACCATTATTTTCTCGTGCAATAAATTTAAACTTCCAAAGTTGAGATACCTAAATCTTTGATGTCATAAGCAATTTTCATCCTTAATTTTAGCTTGAAAGATTGTTTATGTGACTGTTGTAGCTTTCTTTTCTTCACCTTGTGAATTATTTGAAGGTTGTCCTTGAGAAAATTATTCCTTTAAATCTAGTTTTAGTATTAGGGGAAACATTCTAGTGTTTGTCATTTGGACCTTTGCAATAAGTTGATTACTTAAAAATTTGTCTAAAATTGTGCATTCATTGTTCTTGAAAAAGACTCGATACCCCTTTTGAATGAGATTCCCTATACTCATTAAGTTATGTTTCAGCCCAAGAACAAAATACACATCTGAAATAAACTTTTTCTCCCCCTTTTTGGTTAGAATGTTGGCACTTCCTTTACCCATAACTGAAACTTTGTTGTCATTCCCCAATGTTACATTTGATTTAACACTCTCATCCAAACTTGAAAAAATTTCTAAATTTTCACTCATATGATTGCTACAACCTGAGTCTAAAAACCATATGTCTTTCTCACTTTCTTGTGTAACATTACAAGCTATGAACATGCTGTCCTGATTTTGACTTTCCTTGGTAAAATTTACACTTTGTTGCCTAGAATCATATAGCGTTTTTCTACATTCACTTAATTAATACAAAAATTTCTTGCAATAATGACATTGGACTAAGGATTTGTCATACCTTTGGCTTTGGGGCTGATTTTGAGTTGATGTTTTATAGTTGCCTCTTCCACTTGAGCTTGATGAGCTGCTACCTCTTCCACTCGAGTTTGATGGGCTGCCTCTTCCACCTCTATATGGATTTCTTCCTCTACCTCTAAAATTTGTTCTTCCTCTGCCTCTACCTTGGCCGATTGAAACTTGTGTTTTTAAAGAATGCTCCAATGATGAATTTGAGGACCTATTTAGCGTATACTCACGAGAAATGAGTGATGCATGAAGTTCATCAACTAAAAATTGTGAAATATTCTTGGTCTCTTCTATGGCCACCACAATTGATTCAAATCTTGTAGGCAAACTTCTCAAAATCTTTTCAACCACTCTCCCCTCTTCAAGGTTTAAACCATGAGATCTAATTTGGTTTACCAATCCAATGATTTGAGTGAAAAATGAGTCTATTGTATCTGATTCTTTCATGTAGATGGTCTCAAAATCCTTTCTTAACATCTGCAACTTAGCTATTTTTACCTTTTCCATTCCTTGATAGGTTGTTTGAAGAATATCCCATGCTTTCTTGGACTTTGTTGCTTCTTGAATCCTTGGAAAAATGCTTTCATTCACTCCTTGAAAGATGAAGAAGAGAGATTTTGAATCTTTCTTTTCATTTTCCTTCAATGTGTCTTTCTCTGCTTGAGCTAATGCATTATATGTTGCTGCATCTACTGGTTCTTGGTAGCCATTGTCAACAAACTCCCATAAATCTTGTGCATGTAAAATAATGTCTTAATTGTGATTGCGAAGTAAACATAATTTTTCCCATTTAACTGAGGAATTTGTGGGTTTGTGAAACTTGTGCTAGGAGCTTGCATTGTTGATTGGAAATATCCTTCCTGATAAACTCTTAATCTGATTGAAAAACCTTTCAAATCTTCAACCCACTAACCTTCAACTCTGATACCACTAATGGCTAGAGGCGGCGAAGAAAGAAGAAAAAAATAAGACATACAAGAAAACACAAACAAAAATAATAACAAATACACAACAAATTTTTATCTTTCCATATTCTCGAAACCAAATCATACAACCATCTATTGATTAACACAGGGTTGTTGTTCTCTTTTATGCTCAGGAAATACTGTGAACAAAAGAAACCCCTATTTTAATGTATCTTTCTATCACTAAAGCAATACATCTGCTCTATTTTTCAAACAAACACTTCATTACAGAATACTGCCCCCTGTTTTTTTTTACCAGTACATCTTACAAAACTGCTTCTGATTTTTATTATTTTACTATTTTAGCTAAACTTCCAGAAACTTTTATTTTTTTCTACACACTTATGCACTTTTTAATATATTAAAAACAATCTTCTATATTTCATACGTGACCAGCAAAAAAGAGGTAAAAAAACAAAAATCTAATCATATTTAATTTTACATCGAAAATGGGGCAAGTAGGAGCTGGAGAAAGGAGTCTACGGAGAGAAGTAGATCAAAAATGGGGCAAGTAGGAGCTGGAGAAAGGAGTCTATGGAGAGAAGTAGATGGGGAACCTCTCTAGTCATTGCTTTCTCAATGGGAGTAACAAGCACTCATGAGAAATCCAAAAAAATTGTGATATTTATAATTGTAAGACCACAAGTAGACATAAACCCAATTGCTTCATCTATCCAGCGTGTAAGCTCTAAATAATTTAAAATGTGATCACTGTTAGAGGTGAAATCTAAATTCTTCTAAATCACATACTGCAATGCTACATATCCACCAATTGCAAATACCCAAATAAGGTTCATGTTTGTAGTAGATTGAGAATAGGCATGAATCATTTTTTTGGATTTGGTTGTCAGGCTTTCAAATCAACAACATCACTATTAAAATTGTAGCCATGGTAGCTTGGTATTTCAAAACCATCCACAACTTTGAAATTCACTTGACATTGGTTTTCCAAATTGCCCTGCGATCCACCCTACCTTGATTACAAGCATTTGGCCTCCAAACATGAGCACAACACCCATCTGCAGAATAACTCTCAAGAAGTCTCTCTTATATTGTTTGCATTCAATTCCTTGAAGCTATTTGCACGGTCTCCACCTTGCAATAAAAAATATCTACCTCCCCTCCGAGCATCTCTTCCAGCTTCCTTGCCTCTCCTACAAATACTAGAGGAAGAGAGGTCTTCAACATATCTATGACAGAGTCTAATTGTTTAGTATCTTTCTATTGAGGCATCCGAATCACTTTTCTGCACTTCCAACTATCTGGCATCTACCCACCATGCAGATCCCTTGGTGATGATGAGTACAATTGAAGGTTAGGAGATTGCAATGCTTCAAAACTTTTTGTCTCCCTAGAACAATCAGTATTATGATTTTTGGAGATTTCAATCTCCTTCTATTTCACATAATTTCTACAAGGTCGTAGCTCAACGTGTCAGTCCATAGTCTATCTACAACAACACTTCTCTCTGCAAGCAATGCTCATATTTTGTGTTCTTCCAAAATTTTGTCCTGCACGTGGGGAGATGTGACACCCTGCAACTCTAATCTCATTGGCATCTTTAGAGAAGATATTTATATTGGTATTGTCAAGGAACATCAACAAATATCTACCATGTCCTGTAATTTATAGGCTATTTTTTCTCTACTCTCAAATAGATCGTTGACAAACTGACTTTCATCATGGATTTCCATTTAAACATAAATTCGGCGATATAACTGGCGGGCATAGTTAAAATGCTAAGAAAAAGATCGACAAACCATTTTTTAGGACTCAATGTATATGATGCGTCGATTTTTAGTGTTTATTAGGAAGCGTAATTTTATTTTGAGTGAGCATGCCTCAGTAAGAGCAGTATCTGTGTGCAAAAATGCCATTCTCACATCTTTTTCAACTTCTAAAAGAAAGTGAGTATCTTTGACAGTGATGTTAAGTAATTTGTCATAAACAAACTGAAAAGATATAGAAATATATAAAAAAATTCTCAAAGAATGCTCTGATACCAAATAAAAGAAATGAAGAAATAAAAGAAATGAAGAATAAAATAAGGTTATTTTAAAGGAAAAAGGTTGCTAAAAATAAAGTAGATTATATTTTTAGAGGTCTTATTTTTTTTTTCTCCGGCAAACTACATGTAAAGTAAAGTGGGAAAAATTACAAATTACTATGCCAACTTTTATATTTAGATATCCTATTTTTAGCTCATATAGAAAACTGCACTAAGGCTCTAATTAATCTCATGTTATATGGGGAAATTACAGTTCCAACACAAACTTAAGAAACATGTTTCCTCCCATGTCCTTCAAACACCCCATATAAGGCCTATGGACCATCCCTTAATGAAGAGAATCCAAATTTGTCTACAAAATTACAGTGCATACATGTGTCCTCCATAAATTGGTGATCACCTATATCGGCCCATCCTCCAGAACGCAAGACAGTAAATGAAATTTATTGTCACATCTTATCTACTCTGTGTTGTATTGTTTTTCTATTTCGTTTCATTAGGCAGGCATGGTGAAAGAGATAAGGAGGGGATCTATTACAGTGGTGAAAGGCACTACCATGTGTTGGCATGTAATTTCTCCCGTACGTTCTAGAACCTTCTGGCACTATTCAACTCCAGTCCGCCACCATCTAACTTCAGCTTATCCACCAAAAACATGCAGTTAATTCCTTCATTCATGCAGCTTAGGCATGCAAGACTACTGTTACGGTGGAGTCCATGCATTCCAGAATCTTCTGAATTATCTTATAAAATAGATGTAAAGGATTAGTTTTGGCACTGTAGTAAAAATGATATTTTGGTGCTGTAGCACATATAATTTTTGTGTTTTCTGTGTTAATTTATCTATATAAATTTTTGCTCCATCCACCTCCTTCAAAGTGGTATCAGAGCCCAGGTTCGATTGAGAAATCGATGGAGCAGATTATTAAAGAATCGTAGTCTTTCACTGAATAAGAACGCAGTCTTCAGGAGCTTAAAGGTTTGTTTAATGATTGCAGCAGACTAGATCAGAGGGTTTGATGACCGTAGTGTGCAAAACAAGAAATCAGATGAGAGTGACGCCATATGAGAATTTGAGATGGATTTGTTTAAAAAAGTTATCACTGTCGGTGGTTTATAAGGAGATCGCAGTGCTAAAGGAATTGCAAGAAGTCACAGGGAGAGATCGTGTTAATGCACCACAAAAATCAAAAGAGGAGAAATTGTTGGAGAGATAAATCACCATTGCAAAAAGGATCCGATCGCCAGGTAAAACAGAGAGAATTATTACTGAAATATTATCATTGTAAGGTTACAGATTTTGAAAATATGTGTTCAGTTGTAGTTACAGAAGCTTTAATAAGAAAATAGTTATAGAGGAAGCATTCACTATTTGAAATGATTTTTTCATTCACTATTTAAAATGATAAAATTCATTGTGGAAGATTCAAATATGGTTTAGAGTGTGGTTCATGCTGTTTGAATGGAGGAATGCCTGAAGAAGTTTTTTTTGACTTTCTGATGTACTAAGAGATTTCTTGACTTTGTAGAGATCTTTTGTTGTTGAGGGTTCCACTGTAAGGGGCAGCTGGAAAGAGGTAAAATTGTAAATTTTCAGTAGACGAATTAAGATTGCATGTGTCAAGAAGTTGATGAAAGTTATGTTTTGAGAAGGCAATTAGAAGGAGGATGAATCCAGAATCAAAGAAGGTAAATAAAGTACAACGTGAGTTAAATTTATTTGTTTCAATGAGAAAATTAGGTAAAAGAGTGCTGAAGGAAAGTATAAATCTAATTTTTTAGATAGATATTTTAAAAGAAGAATTAATAGAGGTGAAGAAAAGTAAAGTACAAATACAAGCAGAAAAATATAAGCTTTCAAATGAAATTAGTGATTATAAAGAGAAATTGAAGATCTAGAGAAAAAGTTAAAGTGGTTGGAATAAGAACATATTTTGCAGATGAAAGAATTGATTAAATTTGATGAGAAAAATAAAGAGTTAGAAGAAAAGCTTAAGTTGTTTGATGATATTAAGAAAAGGAATGCAGAATTAGAAGAAACAGTGAATTTGGTTACAAATTTAGAAGAGAAACTAAAAAGATTGGAAGAAGTAAATAATTTGTAGATGAAGGAAATCCGAAAATTAAAAGAAAAGAATGAATATTTAAAGATAAATCCATTGGTTCTTGATAAGGATTTAAGTTTGTCATTTGGTGAATGTGATTTTGCTGAAGAAATTTGTGCTAAATATTGTGAAAAGGAAAATGATAATGTTATTAAATGTAATAGCAATAAAATGAATATTGGTTTGAAAATTATGAAAAGAATGGGTTATAAAGGTCAAGGAAAAGATGAACAAGGAATGAAGGATCCAATTAAGCCAATAATGAGGCCCAAATATGAAGGTCTTGGGTATGTTGCAGGTAAAGGCAAGAAAGATACCAATGTTTCAAGTACATGCAAAACAAATCAAGGAAGACAATTTATTCAGTGTTCACATTGTAATAGGAAATGACAAATGAAAGAAAAATGTTGGGATTTACATCCTTGTACATTTTGAAAATATGTGTTGGAATAGAGAATCAAATAATGAATATGTGTCAGGTTGTATGATGATGAATTGTGGATGGAGCTATGGGATGAGTTGGTAGAAGCTTACAGGTATGATCACAAGGTTGTTTAAGTTTAAACATTCATATGTTGACGATAATTAAGAAATACTTAAATGTTCAAAGACAACAAATGTTTTTGGGTCATAGAAAATTATTGTGTAGCAAGACGTCTACAAGTGAAGTTGCAAGAAGCTCAAGATGGGTATTTTGAAGATTTGAAATCAAGATTTTCAAAGACTGACGCAGCAGTGGGAGAAGCCAAATGTATGGCACTATTATTAACAATTGAAAATGAAGATCACAAAAATGGTTTGAGGAATTCTGCAGACTTTGTTAGAGACAAAGGTAAAGGAAAAGAATTTGCAAAGAATAATATTTCATTGGCATAATTGAATGATTGTAAATGGGTGCCTAACAAGACCTTAGGTCAAGACCCAGCTCTACTAGATCATGGTAATTGGTTTATGGTCAAAATTAAGGGGGAGTTTTGGCATGTAATTTCTCTCGCACGTTCTAGAATCTTCTGGCACTATTCAACTTGAGTCCGTTGCCATCTAACTTCAGCTTATCCACCGAAAAACATGCAATTAATTCCTTCATTCATGCATCTTAGCCATGCAAGACTATTGTTACGGTGCAGTCCATGCATTCTTGAATCTTATGAATTCTCTTATAAAATAGATGCAAAATATTAGTATTGGCAATGTAATAAAAATGATATTTTGGTGTTGTAGCACATATAATTTTTATGTTTTCTGTGTTAATTTCTCTCTGTAAAGTTTTGTTCCATCCACCTCCTTCACCATGAGGGTTGGGTGGATGCTTCTTCACACTGCTACCACATGCTTTGACACCCTTTTCTCCTCCCTCCTCCAAACTATTCTTATTATTCTCATTCTCCCTCCCAGCATTGCACTACCCTTCTATAATAACATTACTAGACATTGCAGACCATTCATTTTCTTGTCTCTTTTTTGATTTGTACGTCCTAGCTATCAAATTCCTCAGCACTTGAATGTATAATTTCACACTTTGTTTCATCATATTCTGTAGTAGGCATCCTTTGCTTGGGAAGATTTGAAATTACTTTTTCAATGACAATAATGTCCTCGTTGTGAATAACTTGTTTCGAGATGGGATCCCACAACCTATAGCCACATGTCTTTATCTTCATATCCAATAAAGATACATTGTTTCATCTTCATATCAAGATGTGTTCTCTTTTCGAGTAGAATGCGAGCAAAAGATTCACATCCAAACACATGCAAGTGATTGTAAGAATTTTTCTTTTCGTGCCATTTTTCCTCTACCATTTTAAAATTTGACCAAGAGGATGATCCTCAATCAATTAAATACACAACAATATTTGTTGCATCTAACCAAAATTCCTTTTCCAAACTTGCACAGGAGAGTATTTTACCAACACTATCCATTATTTTCTTGTGATAGAAAAGGAATAAATTTGAATATCATTATTTTGAGAGAACTTATAATCTTCGTTTGAATAGTACTCATCCCTATTGTTGGTTTTCAAGCTAATTTGATTATCTATAAATTTTTTGAAAACTTTAAACTTATCATGAACTTCAAATTTTATTTTCATTATATAAACCTAAACTTTTCTAGTGAAATCATTTACAAAAATAACAAAATAATTAGACTCATCAATTGAAGTTTCCTCTTTGGGACCAAAGATAATCAAATGCACTAGCTCCAACAATTGTGTTTTACATTACATGGTAGTGAAGCTAATCCTTTTTTGCTCTTCATATATACAATGTTGTTCCTAGAAATTGCCAAGTCACATTTTTCCACTTCAATCTATTTGATTCAAGTCACTTTATATCCTTCAGAATCTAATTATTAGGCTGAAATAAAACTATTTTTGAGTTGAGGGATATATCTAACATCTCATAGCAGCCAACTATTTCTATTTGTTAGTTTCAACAAAATATACTCTTTGTCAATAATATCATGAGATTTATTATTACCAAGATAAACCCCACCAAAAATACCTCTTTGAAATATTTTGAAGTACTACTGCATGAGGTGGCATGAAATAATGGCCTTGTATCTAGTATGCAAACATCTATTGTAAGTTCTCACGTGGTTAAAATAACATCATCAACATTATCTTCATACATTTTGAATAAACAATACTAAATACCTTTAGATGTATTATATATTACAACATTAATCAACACATTGGTGGTGAAGGAAAGAATTATGGTTAACACCTAGTAAAAATATGGAGGCTATGAAAGTTGTACCAGGCCAATAAGGACAAAAGAGTGTGAAAGTGGATTTCGAGGAGGTTACAACTATTCAAAATAAAAAAGAAGACAATAATTGACAACTTGTTACTATAAAACAAGGTAAATCCTTAGAATAGTAGCTTCTTGATGATGTTCTGGATTCAATTCCAAAAAATAAAGCAAAAATATTATTTTATTATTCTTAGGAAAAAATTAACTATATGGGATGGGAATTGAAATAATAAAAGGTTTGGGCAAGGGATTTGTCTCTTCTATGTTTAAATGAGCTCAATATGCCCAATCTATTTTAAAATATGAAACATAGGTCATTTATAATCAAATTTGTTATCTTAAAGTTTGGACATTTGATTTTCACCCCAAAGAGCCATCTCATTCTCACTATCCCATGCGGCTGGAATTAGCATATCTAAATATGGCATTCAAACCTTATATTAAGTACATTGTGGCTCAACTTAATAAGATAACTTGGTGCAAAAAAATTTAAAACATAATTTATAGTTGAAGGGTTTATTTAAGGATATGTGTTGAAATAGACTTGAATAAGCCCTTTCCTGAAAATATTAAGTTGTTTAACCCTAGTTTTTTATTGGAGTAGCTTATAGTTTACTTGAACAAGCCAAAATCATCCTTTTACTAGTGACAAGAAGTTCATTTAATTCATGATTTTCTTATTAGGAAAATAGAGTTCCAACCCTCTCAATTCCCTTTTGTAGCCAGTAAACCTATCATTAAACCCGACTCTCTTGCTCCATTTGATCATAAATCTCCCACATCAGCCCCCTCACTTAATTGATCTATATTTATTTTTGATCAATATTCACCTTCTAATCTTACATCATTCAAAATAAGATTCTCCATATAAGGATGTTGTTTAAGATTAAAATGGAGAATAGTTAAGAAAAGGAAGGAGCCCTCCTCATCTTGTTCCAATCCTTACTATGTAACTCACAATAATTCTTCTTCTTGTTATCAAGGATTACTGAGAACCCCCAATAGATCTTTGTCTCTCCACCTAGTGCTAGAAAAATATCAAGATCTCCCTCAATTGGTTCAAATCATTATCTAAATAATGAACACTTTTTAACCCTTTTTAGGCCCTATTCTATTTTATAATTTATTTATTATTCGCAAAAAATAATTATCATCAAATACTCAAATTTAGACTTTATTTAAGATCATAAACCACAATGCTCTTGAATCCCATTTGGTGGTCCTACTTTAGTGGGACAAAGACACCCAACATACTTGTCCTGCTAAAATTTGTCGAAATTGAAATCATTGCTAGTGTCAGCCTTCAATCTTTTAATTTTGTTCTCAATTTTCATACTTTATTATTTTATGTTGGTCTAAAATGAAAAATACCTTGTGAATCCTATATAAAAAAATATTTAATCATTCATAAGGGCTAAAACATTATAAGATTTAATGAGTTCACAAATTATGATCAATCAAGCATTACAAATTTTAGCACATTGAGAAAGAACCTACATTCAAGTAATGTCCTTAAGGATTGATTTTGTTATTTTTTCTCATGTTATTATATCAACTCTTATAGGAATTGTCTAAAGAGAAATGCATCACCATGTTTATTATTCCTAAGTTATAATCTTGTCAAATGTAGCATTTCAATTATATTTTTTCATATATCCTCCTTGATGATAAGTTCTCTTTTCATCAAGCATTTTTATTGTGGACATAGGAACACCAACATGGGGTTTGACTTAGGAAATCCCCTATATAACATAACCATTTTTATCCACCTTTGTGTGTGCAAGTTTAGATCTGACGATATACAAGGTTACAAAAGTGCAAAACAATTTGAGATGGATATTTCTAGATTTTGGATAAGAAAAACACGTGGACTAGTGCACCCTCAAACTATATCTTATTCCTTTAGGGTAAGATTCTAGAAAATGGTCCTATAGACCTCTTAAGTATATTTCTAAACTTGTCTACATTTTTGGCCACCCTTAAGACTAGGTCATCCTCCAACCCTGTCTAGCATTTTTTACTCTAAATTTTAACTACATGTTTTTCTTTATGTTTCATTTTCATATTAGAGTTATTGTGCTGGTTTTTAATAATGTATTTCACTTTTATTGTTGAAAGATGCCATTTTGCCTAGTTCATTGACACACTTCACAATATCAATTTCATTGCAATGAAGGAATCATAATCTTAAGGTGTAAAACTCTCTTATTAGGATTGTAGATTAACTTATTTTTTATTCTAATGTTGTGCTCAAGAGATTTGAGATCTTAGTTTAGATTCCTAGGCTAGGATATCATTTCCCACATATGAATTTCATACAAAAAAATTTCCAACACCTTATCCATTATACCACATATTTCTCCCATAACAACCATATAATACATGTCTTTCCATATTCCAATCATCCTAATAAGCTTTTAACAACATCCATTGATTACTCCAAATTTGCTCCTATTACCTTGGTATGGAAGTGGACTATTGAGTCTTTTATCCATCTTCTTATCATCCAATATTTCATACCCAATTATCCAAATTCCAATCCTTATCCATCTCTACCGATAAACATCATAAAAAATTCAAAATAAAAACCAAAAAAGTGTTTAACAACTTTTCCAATAATGAAAACTTGGGAAATACCTGTGACATGGGCAAGTACCATGATGGCAACTTAAAACATAGGTATCACATTTAAATCCCTCATAAATTAGCTCTCTCTAGTTAGTGGATTCTTTTCCCGTAGCTACTTATCTAGCATTCCATCCACCTACCATACCAGTCATATCATATCCCTTTCAATTCCTTCTTCCCCCTTTGGATCTTAATAAAGATAGGGGAATTTATTCATATATTCTTGGACACCTCTTGGCATCCATACCCCTATTACATAATTTTTGTCCATTCATCCTCTTATATTTTTATCCACCTATTCTCCTATGCTCTGTTCCATTATCTATTTACATTCCTTATTTTATTGTAATCCTACCTTCCATCTTATGATGAGGAATCTAGTTCCTCATCACACATGCAATATATATAGTTGGGTACCTTATTACTTTGCCACATTTTTCATGGAGATCCTATCACCACCACCACCACCCATACAACAATCACCATCATCCCCTATATCATACCTTTATATCTTCATCAAATCGTCTTTATCTCCACATCCACTATTTCTAAATCCTTATCCCCACATCCTCCATCTCTCAATCCTTACTACCACCTCATCCTTCACCTCATAATCCCTTGGCATTGGTATCTAGCTTTAGACTATAACCATTGCAATTGAGTTCTATCCAATCAATCCCAATCCTCCTCAATCAAAGATAACACACAATATCCATCTAATATGGTGCAAACTTACCCAATCACATCCTTGGTCTTGATCTCAACCTTCTTGTATGCCTTGACCATAATCTAATCATCATCACTAGTATGCATCCTTCCCAATCCCTATTTTGTTTTGGTATATATTGTTCCCACATCAACAAAACCCCATTCACCATCAATCCCTCTTGTAATTTTTGCTTGATTGAGGTAGCTTCAAAGAAACTAGAATATCACTCTCATCACTCAACGTCCCCACCCTTTGTATATCTTTTAGATCTTGTAAATATTGAGTCTTGTTTTGTCACATAGGATCACTTGTACATGTGCCCCAAGGTCCCATACTTGTGCAATTTTTCATGTGTCATCAAGAGTACTGTCCTATCTAGCTAGTGCTTTAATAAAATCTACTAGTCCCATTGAAGTTTAAAGTGTCCTACTTGTCCCATATCATAAGAATACTAGTATTGTATCCATGTTTGGTCTTTGTAGGATATATACAACTAATTATGCCAATGTTGTGCTCAAGAGATTTGAGATCTTAGTTTAAATTCCTAGGCTAGGATATGATTTCCCACATATGAATTTCATACAAAAAAGTTTCCAACACCTTATCCATTATACCACATATTTCTCCCATGAAAACCATATAATACATGTCTTTCCATATTCCACTCAACCTAATAATCCTGTAACAACATCCATTGATTACTCCAAATTTTCTCCTATTACCTTGGTATGGAAGTGGATTATTTAGTCTTTTATCCATCTCCTTGTCATCCAATATTCCACACCCAATTATCCAAACTCCAATCCTTATCCATATCTATCGATAAACATCATAAAAATTTCAAAATAAATACCAAAAAAGTGTAAAAAAGGTGTTCAAAAACTTTTCCAATGATGAAAACTTGGGAAATAAGTGTCTTGGGCAAGTACCATGATGACAACTTGAAAAATAGGTATCATATTTAAAGCCCTCATCCATTACCTCTCTACAGTTAGTGGATGTTTTTCCCCTAGCTACTTATCTAAATTTTCATCCGCCTACCATACAAATCATATCATATCCCTTTCAATTCGTTCTTCCCCCTTTGGAGCTTAATTAAGATAGGGGAATTTATTCATATATCCTTCGACACCTATTGGCATCCATACCCCTATTAAAAAATTTCCATCCATTCTTTCTCTTATGTTTTTTATCCACTCATTCTCCTATCGTCCATTCCATTATCTTATCATTCATCTACATACCTTATTTTCATGTAATCCTACCTTCCATCCTATTGAAGAAGTCACCGGTGAGGAGGGACCTCTAAGAGATTAGTGCGGACCGGTCAGCAAGAGTAAACACAATGGAAACACAAAGATATGATGGAAGCAATGTAGAAAAGATTATTTTATTGCATGAAATTTGATTGCATCTAACTGATAACAACCGGGTTACAACATAGCGGCTCATAGGCTTGGTAGAATAGGTCACAATCGGGACCTTGAATCTTAAGTTCTATCTTCTACGCACAGTCTAGCTACTTGATTCTCTAATTGACTGCATTCTAATGTGCCATTACAATTATATATATCGATCCAAAGGATCTGGTCAGCCCAAAAGGGATCAAAACCCGAAGAACAAGACCTAATGTGTAAATTAAAAAAGGTTGGTCTTCGCCAAGAGATTCCTTTGAAAAATGCATAGGATGAAATGTAGATAGTGGGAAAAGGTCAACCACATGCCAAGGAACATCGAAATCAACATCCAAGGCTCCACAAGCTTCAGAAGGGGTTTCGATAGATCACCAAAATAGGTCCATGCAACTGGTAACAAAGGAACAACTGATAACAGGAAGTTGTCATAGAAACTGGTAGCGATATCTTGCTAGAAAATGATCCAAAAGCGATGCGGTCTGAAAGCAAGAAAGATGATCAAGTCTTCAAGTAGAATTCAACTCCATAGGATCCGGTGAGCCAAAACCGGGACACATGAAAAGGAAAACTAAAAAAAATAACAGAAAACAAAACAAAAAGGAAAATGTTTTTGGTTGATGCAAGATTGCTATGAACCGGGGATGCTCTGACATCACCTATGATGAGGATTCTAGTCCCTCATCACACATGCAATATCTACAGTTGGTCACCTTATTACTTTGTCACATTTTTCATGGAGATCCTATCACGACCACCATCCATCCAACAATCCCCATCATCCCCTATCTCATACCTTTATCTCATCATCAAATCATCCTTATCTCCAAATCCTTATTTCTAAATCCACTATTTCTAAATCCTTATCCACTGATCCTCCATCTCTCAATCCCTCCTACCACCTTATCCTTCACCTCATAATCCATTGTCATTGGTATCTAGCTTTAGGCTATAACCCTTACAATTGAGTTCTATCCAATCAATCCCAATCCTCCTCAATCCAAGATCACACACAATATCCATCTAATCTAGCGCAAACTTACCCAATGACATCCTTGGTCTTGATCTCAACCTTGTTTTGATACTTGAACATAACCTTATTAGTATCACTAGGATGCATCCTTCACAATCCCTATTTTGTTTTGGTATATATTGTTCCCACATCAAAAAAACCCCATGTACCATCAATCTGTCTTGTAATTTTTGCTTGATTGAGGTAGCATCAAAGCTACTAGAATATCACCCTCATCACTCCACATCCACACCCTTTGTTTGTCTTTTAAATCTTGTAAAGATTGAGAGTCTTGTTTAGTCACATAGGATCATTTGTGCATGTGTCCCAAGGTCACATACTTGTGCAATTTTTCATGTGTTATCAGGACTACATTCCTATCTAGCTCATGCTTTAACAAAATCTACTAGTCCCATTGAAGTTTCATGTGTCCTACTTGTCCCATATCATAAGAATCCTAGTTTTGAATCTCCCACTCTTTTTAATAACAATCAATAGAAATTATTTTGATTTAATATTAATAAAACATACAAAATCTGGGAGACACTATGGTGTGATAGCGGGGATTTATACTTGTAAAGCCATCAATAAATGTTTTACTCTTGCTGGTTCACCCTCTACTACATTAACAATTGAGATTGCTTACCTCAACCTTTTAGGGGGAGATCGTGAAATGTGACAAGGATATTTTTTTCTTGTTGGGTCGTCAACCCAATTTCAAATATGGACGATGATGATGATTCCCTCATGGTTCTATGCTTGAAGGCAATTAGGAAAGTTTTTATTTCTAATGAGGATGTTTCCCTCTTGGAGTTATGGATGAAGTTGCAAAGGAATATTTCTCAAGCACGTTTTATCTTCTACAACACTAAATTTATTTAGTTCTAAATTGGGTGACATTAGGAAATCTCTCAAGAGAAGATTTATATTCTTCTCTTCCAAAAACCCTACTATGTCGAGTGAGCAAATTGTTGCTTTGACCCCTCTTTCTACTTTGCTTAGGCTCCTAGGGTTTCAAAGGAAGATTGTCTTACTATGATGGAGGCATGTAGTTTGGAGGACCTAGGTGGTCCTAGTTTGTAGATCTAGTCTATAACAATTGCATGGTGGTTAGAATTGCTAGCAAGGATAAATGCCCTAAGATTTCTATTGATATTTTGCATGCCCATTTCTACTATTACAAAGGAGCTTTGCTCTTCCACTTCATGTGTGGAGTTTCTCATTGATGATGGTTCATATGTTATTGTCCCTACCAAGCCAAGGTGGAGAGGAAAATACAAATTCCCATGATTAATTCTCTTATAATTAAGTCTACCGTTTGGTTTAAGAACTCTTTTGGAAGATTTTTGCAATAATAATCCCAACATTGGTACTATCAGAAGATGGATGCTTCAAAAATAGAATCTGAGAGCTCAAATTGAAGTAGTAATGGCTAGCAACTTATGAGGCATTATAGAGCGTCGATAATAAATACTCTGCAAGCCTCTCTTGTAAATCGTCGTCATGCAAGACAACTAGTTGCGTTTCAACAAACTTAATTCCTCTTTAAGGATACTCTTACAAAAGTCACAAACAGGGAAAGCATGTAGAGAAGTGGCTGAATTAATTATGAAGCCGCCTCTTACAATATCCCTGTGCTTTGACAGTTGAAAATATTTCTCTTTACAGATATTCTGACAAAAAGCACAAACAAGGAAAGGAAACAAATATCCAGCTCTTGAAAGGTAACGATAAAAGCCATACTAATGACAAGTAGAGAAGCAGCCCAATAAATTATAAAGAAAAGTACAAATAATCTTGTTTCTTCAAACTATACAAAACTTTCAAAAGTATTGTGACTCAAAAATGTGCGTAACATCTTGTGCAATGCATTGCAGTCTTTCTATTAAAAAAATGTTCCAAGGATAGAGCAAATTATATTTCTGTTCAATACCTTCATAAATGGACGCTATTGCCTTTCATCAATGCATAGTAATGCCAAAACAGTACAAATTTCCTCTTAAGTGCACCTCCATTCAGTGTATACCGTACATGGTCTGGATTCATTTGGACATGAGATTATATGACCCATACTTCCAACTCAACGTGGAATTAAGATGGCTACACAGGTACATACAACATATTGCATAATTCTACGCATGGTTGTATTTAACTGTTTAACACCATTACTACATTACAGCATATTGTACATACCTACAAAAGTACTGAACAAGTTTTTATTTCTTTGTGGAAATGTAGATTGAGATAGTTGTTATATGTACGTCGTATTAGTCAGTTATTTTTAATGTGACAACATTCATTAAACAACATATTAAGTTTAGAAAATGTCATTCAATTCTGAGTATTTAACACTTTTAAGTCTAGAAATATAAACTTAATGTGTGTGATTTAAACATTTCTATCACATCCAATTTGATTTGCTTTGTGTGCAAAGTATAACATCATGACAAGCAGTCAGCTTGCTTAGGCAAATATTCATTGTTCCATATAAAACATGAGAATAAAACTCCATTTTCAATATTGCAGTACTATTTCATTAAAACAACATAAAGAAGAAAGTCATGTATTCATATTCATTAATTTCTCTTCATTCCCAAGCAGATATGTAATTCAAACATCGGGATGGAAAATATGTAGATATAAAATTGTTAAAAGGAAAAAATCACGGAGAAAATGGCATAAATGCTTTATTCATATTTTCCTCCCTTTCAACAAATAACAGGGAGACGAAACAGCCCCACGACATGCATCATGACAGCTGCATACAGAAGAATGACAGCTCTAAACAAATGTATTAACAGCCGCCGCGCAAAGCCAGCACAAGATGGAGAACACAACCTCCCTCAAAACCATAATCTTTGGCTGTTTTTTCATCGTTCAGTTGTTTTCCCCCATAGATGAGCCTGCAGGACAATATTAATCATGGAAATCAAGAATAGTATTTTGTTGTTTCAACACCTTGCCATATGTAGTTGGCCTATATTTGCACATGCATATATGCCTTACCTCTTTCCATTCTCTAAATACAGGAAGCTGCAATTATCAGGATGGAAAACTCTTTTATGATTTTGAGGTTAGATAAGCGTTATATTTGGGAATTATGAATCTTTCTTGTTGAAAAAAAAAAAATATAGGGAAAAAGGATGGCTCAACAAAAATTAATTGAACAATTAGATTTCAAAAAACCCTAAGAATACCACAGATCTTTATCCCAAAACATCAAAGCAAACCACGAACTAGGGTTACAATAAAATCTAAACAACAATGTGAATAACTACTTACTTTTGCTGTAGGGGTGGTATTCCTTCCCTTTGCTCGACCAGCTCTTTGATCCGCTCGATGGTATCAGTGGGTTCGATGTCGATCTCTACCTCTTTTCCAGTAAGGGTTTTCACCCTGATGGAAAGGCCTCCCCTTAACCTCAACACCAAATGCAGAGTTGATTCCTTCTGGATATTATAATCCGCAAGTGTTCGTCCATCTTCCAACTGTTTCCCAGCAAATATCAACCGCTGCTGATCTGGTGGGATACCCTCCTTGTCCTGGAACATCACAATCAATTACAGCACTCAACATACAAAATCCATTAATATAATAAAAAACCCATCTTCGGTAAGAGAGAGGAAATTGAGAAAACTTATTCCGAAATAACACCCACTTGAATTTTTGCCTTGACATTGTCGATGGTATCACTGCTCTCGACCTCAAGGGTGATTGTTTTTCCTGTCAGGGTCTTCACGAATATCTGCATCTTTACTTTCTTCTCTAAACCTCCTCTATTAGATATGATCGGAGGAACATATACATATATATTGTTCTTGAAAGAACTGCTACGATAGTAACCGACCAAACTAATTCTGACAACTGAACAGAAGATTGTAAAAGTGGTAACGGAGATATGATCGGAGGAACATATATATGGTTCTATGAAAGAAATAATAATCCACCAAGCAGCCAACATGTGAAGATGAGGGAGAGTTTTCAATTTATTGCGCCCGGACATCACTATAAAATAATCCTTGAAAAATTATACTATCCACCTACCATATCTATATATACGGGGTATGTATGTATATATAATTCATTCTTATACATTTATTAATTGTTATTTGGTTTCTATCATGTACTAAAACAAATTTATGGTCATTGTAACAATGTCCTGATCACATGTATGTCCTAGCCAAACTCAAATTTAGTTAACTCTCAACTTTATCCTTTCAAACTAAACACAAATTTGCACAATAGACTATTATGTCTTTGTATTTAAAAAAAAATCAATGTATCCATTTGAATCGTCTACACATATCAAGTGTTATTTTATTATTATTTGCATTTGCAATCTTTAATATGCAAACAAAAATGATTTTAGTTCTACACAAGCATCGTAGGAGAATATGTGTGATTAAAGATTGATGTTTTCAAATATTTGTACATATTGAAATAGGAGAAAATTTGCCCTTGGGATAGACTAGTATCCCAACAAGGTATTTATGAATATCAACAATCCATATATATTAAGAACTATAGAAGAAGTCAGTTGACACATTGCACAAAGTGAAAAAAAGTGGTCTGCAAGTTTGAAGGTACATGATATATCCATAATCATGGATTTGTCCCTAATCCCCAAATTCATCCCTACATATTCTCAACAAATATTTTGATTCTAAGACAACTATCAATTTGTCAAATTTATTATTTTGGATCCAACATATATTTGTATATTCATTTGTTTGAGCCAAGTACAGTTATTTTCTATCCACTGTTATTGGTTAATTGACATATTATCAATCCTAGCTAGTAGCATCATTCATTAGTTTGACTTAATTATGTTTACATCTTTACATTTTATTTGTATTTTCCTAAACTAAATTTAAGAAATTTTTGTTTTCCTTTACATTCAGAGAACTCGATTGATCCTACACAACATTATCTTGAATTTTATAATTTATAATTAATATTTCAGAATCTAATATAATTCTAATTTTTCATTCATATTTAGTTTTTTCTAGGTTTTCATTTTTATACGCTTCTATCTTTCACTTAAGGTTTGGGAATGCATATTGACTCATCATTTATATCCTATCATTATGATACTTATTAGGGTTTTCTTCCTAGATAATTCGCATTTACTTATTTTAGGTTTTGGTATGTTCATATCTCTCTTATCATATGAAACATGTATCACAGATATGCATATGCGATTTTATACTATGAATGTGAGTGTCTTATATATGGAGATTTTTTTCTACCATATTTCATCTTTTTCATCTTTCATTGAGTTGATTCATGCATATCCTCTGCTATTAGAAATTCTTTGTTTATTTATTTCAATATTCCATGATAATCATATGCATTATAAAAATGATTAACATATAGTAAGCCATTATTTATAATATGATTCATATATGTATGACACTAGCATACTTAGTAATGATACATATATTTAAGATATCATGATAGTATTATATCAATAATTTTATATTATTCATAAACATGATGGTGTCATACATAATTATCATTCTTCTACAAATCAAGGTTACTCTATGGACACCTATTCTTCACATCGGCATCCTTCATGGGATGACAACTTATAATAATTTTTTACTAAGAGAGAATATATTTCCACAATCCATGGATCTTAGGGATTTAGTGATGCATTATGTTATAACCAATTCTAAATGACTATAGAAGATATACTGAATTTTATTTATATTTATATTCAAGTATATGAAATGTGTACATATGCATTATAGATAGAACACATGTAGCATATAATGACAATTTACACATAACCCAAAAGAAAATTCTATGCGAAGAAGTATTCAGAATCCATGTGCAATAGAATAGGCAACATACCATCAATCATAACACAAGAGGCACCATACCTAAGTATCAAGGGAAAAAAAACTATCCTCCAAAAATATCCTTTCTCAATTTAATATTAAACAATAAATATTATTATACATCTATAGGGCCTCCATGAATACCTCTAACACATCAAACCTTTCTAATGAATCCTACATGTCTTCAAACATGAACCCTCACATCCCATGCCATGCTTTACATATGAACTTTTCAAAAGAATACTTAAAACCTCAACTATCCAACCTTAGACAATTTCCCTTGTGTTTTATTTTATAGGATCAAAATCCTGAAAAACCACCAAGTAATGTTACATAAAATCATGTAACTAATACCATGAGATTAAAAAACCATGGACCTCTTATTCAATATTGGGTAGTAATTTTTCACTTCATTAATATTTCCCCAAATATTAAATTAAATGCATTTTCATAATGTGAGACACATTAAATATGTTTTCTAATATTACATAGAACACATAAAGTGGGTGCAATAATTTTAACTACTAGTGATGCATGTAGTTCTAGGTCACCCTAAGTGCACCACACAGATAATAATAAATTAACTATCATACAATGTGTACAATATATAACTCCTAACATTTTCCCACTTTTTGTATAAATTACATAAGAGGTAATAAGTAACCTAAGATATGAAGAAGGGTACAATCCTCATAGCCACATACACCATCAAAGAATCAAAGTTCTTCATGTTCTACATCAAGATACCTATTATAGGAAACAAAGTGACCACCATACCAATCATGAATTCTCTCTTCCCCCATCATAAAAATGGATAAAGATAAGAAGCCATCAAAATACAAGACACACTATCTATCACAATGAAGCATACAACATGAATCAACTAATATCTATAGCACAAGTACTTGATCCAAGGTAATAATATGCATCAATATCTATCAAGATACAATATCCATAGTTGAAATAGAACTAAAAAATTCTAACACATCCTATAATTTATACCTTAAAGGTATACAAAACATAATAATTCTATCTCATCAACATATACAACCCATAGCATGCAACTAAAATTTATATTCGCAAATAAGTCAAAGAAAAACATACACATCCAAGAAATCCCACTACATGTTTAATGAAAATATTTAAATGATCAAGGAATATAAAGTATTTTAGTGTCATAAAGAAGGTGTAAACAATATCATGTAGTACTGATAAACATCCACAACTATATCTACAAAAATTGTAAAGCTATATCTTGTAAGTACAGAAATCACCACAAGTATCCAAAGCTTCTCCCATGTTCTCCACACCCAAAAAGAAAAGACATAAAGGAACCTCCATGTCATTGCTCAAATCACAATTAACAAAACATGGCCTAAAAAAAGTGATCACCATATCTCTAATCAATATCTCAAAGTCAAATGATGTTCAAAACAAAACCATCCTAAAAGATAACAAAGGCCAAACGGAGAAACTAGAAATCTAACATATAATAGGTCATCCAACAAAAACTAATAAATACTAACTTTGTCAAGTATCATTTCCTTCACAATACCACAAAATAAAAATCATAATGCAATACCCAACCTGTTCAATATATTAGATAAAATATAACATATTATGCAACTAACATAGATGTAAGCCCATCTAACTAAGGAGATCAATCTCAAGGTAAACCTTCCCATATCATTTGAGGAACCCAATAAACTATCTCCTAAGATTCTCATCATGATATTATAATATCAACTTATATACACAAGGAGATAACCATGCTATGAATCCCTTAAAGTGAATCATCTAAAATTAACCTTGTATTCTACAAAATGACATTATTAGAGACAATCAAAATCACCTATAATTATTACTAAGAGTGATGAAATTTAGGGGTACATATATGCTTGACTATTTCTACCTTCTCATTAAGTATGTAGAAATAGGGTATCATATTTATGACGTCAAACTATGAATTAAGTGATGAAACACACATTAAATCGAGTCATTTATTAAAATGGGACCATTTTAAAGAGAATTAAGTAAGATTAAGAGTTGAATTAGGATTACAACACAAAAAATGACATGAAAATCAAAGCTGTCTAGCTCAAATTGTGATGAAATGATTTAGCTATGTTAAATTATTGTGTAGAGATAATTTACTTTAAACAATGAAATTTTTAACGTTTCAACTATTTATTTGTCTTATTTATTGATGTCTCTATTACAAAGGGGTCCAGACTATTGTAAGAACAAAGATGTCATTAAGTGGGAACTTGAGCCAACAAAAATAGAGGTACTAAGGTGAGCCATCACTGAGGGCATCGAAATGCATGGGGTAGGCCACACTAACTTTTGTATGTATTTGATTTTGTGATTTTTGAGTAGTTTTATTCAAAATAGAATAGGTCAAACTTGTGGCCCCCTAATTGACTTTCCCTATAAATTAATTCTATATCCTACTCTTTCCTAAATAGCACCCTTGTTTACTAGTTACTTCTTTCAAAATTAAACATTTGCTTCTTTAATTGCTAACACCTTATACAACAAGGAGCAAAGTTTGGAAATGGTTCCTAGTTGACACTCTTAGGTTAGTATCAATTTTCATACATTTCCTATACATGTCTTAAGATCCATATGTGTAAAAGATAAGCATAAAGCATACTTCACCTTGAAGGAATAATGGGTAGTACATTTTTTAAGTTATAAAGCATCTAGTAGACAATGATAGTAAAAAAAAAAAAACCAACATAGAAAGCCAAACGTAGGAATGAGACATGGAAAGAAACCTATAGGTACAATATATAGTTGAAAATATTGAACATGGATAGAGGTTGCCCTATTATGAGGGTGTATGTGCTAATAATAAATTTCACATTATTGATCAAAAGGCCCTGAATGTCTCTCTCCTAGATTTTTTTCCAAATAGTGTTAGATATGGTTGGAGGGCACCCTATTCCATGTGCTTTTGCCTATTTGAAATCTAAGACTACATTTCAATATTTTCCCTACACACAAGTAGTGCTCTCTATAGTTAGATCCAAACCTATGCATACAAGAAAGGGAGGGAATGGTTGTGTTGTATATGGGCTTTCATAATTCAAACTTGTTGTTGGTGTTCCCACCTCCATAATAGTAACATGATGAATGAAAAAGAGAACTTATTCCTAGTATGATAGAGGCTATAATAATTAAAATATTAAATCTAAAGTTAGTATACGTGACAAAGAGAAATGCAGGTGATGCAATTATCTATAGACAAATTCTTAAAGTGTTAATGCAATAAAATGATAGCAAAAGATGATCATATAAATAAAACCATACTTGGCGTTAGAGTGTTGTATCTTGGTACATAATATGAGCTACATAATCTAATTTATAATGCTTGATTGATAATGCTAGATAAGTCATAATATCACTTAGACCTTTTTAATGAGAGAAGATTTGATTTACTTAGGGTTGATAATGTATATTCAAATTTAAGTTGACAAAAAATGATCTTGACACTTCCACATGTTTGAATTTAGGTCTCTATTTGTGGGACTAGGGAAATACATGGCTTATTATTTAAATAATGAACCAGTAAAAGTAGTGTTAGTGTATGAGGATCCATAGAGTATAATCTAGTCTCAAAATTAGCATATGATTAAAATTAGGTTAGAAGATTAATAATTTAATTTTAAATTAGGATAGGGCACAAATAGGCTTAAAATGACATAGGAGAGAACATACTAAATTAGGGGGCTAAAGAAAGTGTGAAATTGTATAGGGTTACAATTTATGACACTAAATTGAGCCCTACTTTAGTGGATAAAATAGAGAAAGAAACCAAGAGAAAGACATATAAGGAATAAGACATTACTAATTCAAGGGGTGTCAAACCACAAGCTTAGGATCCTTTCAACTCACTCAAGAACATCCAAATTAGGATACAAAAGAGAAACAAAACAAAGAAAAAAAATAATAAAAAGAAGTTAAAATTAAAAGAAAAGGAGACCAAAACTATTAGTACCAAAAACAAAAGCTCCAAATTAACTAGTTGAAGAGATCTTGTTGTCAAAATTGTCTCAACCAATAATATCATTTTTATAATTCTATTGCAAAATAATTAAAATTCTAGGAAGAGAAAGAGAATTTAATGTTAAAGAGGAGAAGAAGAGGATTCGTCATCAAACAAGTAGTAAGTTGTGCTATATTAGGGATCCATAGAAAAGCCATGACTCCATTGGCCAACAATTTGCATGTTATATTGGGTGATGCAAGGAAGCAACATATTAAACTAGACCAAATATTGTGTTATGTTGTGTTATCCATGTATTTCAACAAGATGATTACACCCAATGATTCTTTCTATACTAGGTAATAAATGCCTCAAGGAGTGTAAACAACAACAATGATCAATCAAACAAGCCTTTCTATACTACAATACTATTAACTTAGAGAGTGTAAATAAAAAAATTAATCAATCGAGCAACCATTTCTATATAAAATGACAAACACCACAAAGAGCATAAACAAAAATAATTATCAGTATATAAAGTCTCGCTATACTAGATGGATAATGGCTTAGAGTGAATAACACTTCTCAATAAATGATCAAGCTAGCAACTTGTGTTATGATAGATGATCGAGATGAGTTAGATGGATTCTAGTGAGTAGAAAGTTACATTATTCTAGGTGATCTATAAATCATCAATAACTTGAAAGGATAAAAATAGTAAGCCATGATACACTAGATGACCACTTGACACAAAGGTTATATGCTAGAAAAATTAGTAGAGATGAAATAATAACCATGGCTCAAGGCATGTTATGCAACATAACACCACCAATTAGGGGTAGCTCAATCGATATAATTAAAGAAAAAGAGGCCTTTATTCTTCCCATCAAGATTTTAACATGTTACTATGTTGATAGCTTAAGGAAGATAGAGATCCATATCAAAGATAAACACTTTCATTATTAAGGAGGTGTCCTTAACAAAAATTATGCATCCAATCTAGGAACAAGATCATTATAAAGGATAAAAATATTAATCAAGGAAGAGAATATTATAAAGAAAACATCTTGCAAAAAGGGTAAAGGGATCCTCATGAAAAATACATAACTATGAAAGGAGGAGAAAGAGATTTTTTTATAAGAATATCTACATCCATAGATAATAGAGATATTAAAAAAATATAACATCTTAAATAATCATATGGGAAGGAGATCTTGGGCAATAATGTTGGCAAATGCACACTCCAATGAGACATTGTCGGTGATTGAAGGTTTTGTCATTGATGGAAACCATACAATCCTATGACACCAGTAAGACAATTTACCGGCACTAACAAGATCAGACTTTACACCAGCACACAGACCACCAGCACCAACAGTAAAAGGAAGCATACCGACACAGAAGCTGATAGGAATTTTGTTTGTAATAGACTTTGTTAATTATTGTAAAATCATTGTAAACCAACTTGGCAAGTTGTAAAATGACTCATATATATAAGAGATCATTGTAGAACATTTTAGAAATAGATGAAAGAAAATAGATAGGCAAAATAAGGCAGACCTATTATGCGAATTATAGGTTGAGGGTTTATGTATGAAGCAGAGCTATAAACCGGTACTGGATCTGGCATAGTAGATGCTATTTTGAAGCAGTACAAGACATTGGATTTATATAATCCATTTTGTAAGTTATTGAGACTTCCCATTTTGTAATTGAGTAGTGAGCTCTAGGCACTTGGCCTTCCTACATGTGCAGACACCTCTTGTAGCAGTAATATTCTCTTATTGGCCAGTAAGTGAATATTGTGTGTCACAAATCCCAGCGAGGTTTTTCCCACACTGGGTTTCCTCGTTAAACTACTGTGTTATGGTGTGTTTTTCATGTGGTTATTGTTATCTTTGTTTATTCCATTATTTCTTGTTTATCAGTATATAGTATTAATATGCTCTACATGTTTTAAGTTAAGAAAATCTTATAACCGGTTAGATACTGATTCACCCCCCCTCTCAGTATCTATGGGAATCCTAACAATTGGTATTAGAGCCTGGTCCTCTATTTTCAGAAGCCTAACAGCTTGAGGAAGATCTTGACACTGGTAGAGATGGAAAACTTGATGAAGCAATTAGAAGTAGCTCTCTTAGACTATGATGCAGAAAAATTGAAAAATATCAAACTTGAAGATGATCTAAAAGTTGCATAGGATATTAGTCAAGCACTTCAAGAAAATCTTACCTTTACAAGAAACATGAGAAGAGAACTTTGTGAAAAGATGCAAAATGAGAATGATGAAAAGGAAACTCTTAGTGATCTAATGAATAAGATGAAACAAGAAAACATGACAACAAAGAATGAGATGCAGGATATGACTATGAGATTTTGTAAAGAAATTGAAGATAGAAAGAAGAATGAAGAAGACTTGACTAGAAGACTGAATGAAGCTGCACATGAAAACACAAGACTTAGTTATGAAAATGATATGTTAAAGAAAAAATTTGATGCATGCACAGAATGACTCAAATGAACTCATGTGACAAAAAGGCATCTTGAAAGGAGAACTGGCTGCTGCAAATCAACATAAAGAAAAATTCAAGAAAAGCTCAGATGAACTTGGTGACTTGTTGAAGAATTAGAAACCTAATGGTGACACTAATGGTCTTGGCTTTGAAACTGGTGAAAGCTTCGGTACTGCAAACACATAGGATCATGGCAAACCAGTAAGACAACCTTCTGCTTATAAATTTAATGGCAAATGCTTTAACTATAACAAGTATGGTCATAGAGAAAATCAATATAGATCTAGAAATTATCAGAATACTAATACACCCACCGATCAATGTTCAAAATGCAACAAAGTTGGTCATAATTTTGAAAAATTGTATAATGAATGTGAGATGTTATGTTTGTGGAAGATTTGGACACTTATCTAATCAATGTAGAACACAAACGGGCATAGGATATGGAAAAGCTATTCAAAAAAATAATGTGACTTGTTATGCTTGTAACAAGATTGGACATATTGAAAATTTTTGTAGAAGCAAGTCCTCATTAGTAAATAACAAAGGTCCTAGTTTGAAAGGTAAAGAAAAGGTTGAAAAAGTTAAGAAGGAATTCTCAAAACAATGGATTAGGAAATCAAAACTAAATGTTGATAGGAATACTCCTCCAATGGCAGAATAGAGTAACATTCCACCGGCAGGAGAGTCTTCATCTAACTGAAGAAAATTTCCTTGAGCGTTTAGCAATCAAATGTGAAACATGCTATAATTCCCTCGGTTGATGGTAAGAAGTTGAAATTACTTCTATATCGGCAGATAAGCTAAGTCAATACTTAACCGGCAAGCATTAAATGTGGTGGTTGGCAAAAACAACATTATAAATCAAGTGTTTTGGCTCCAATTTCATTTCACCGAGCATTCAAACCTTTGAGAGCGCAAAAGTTCTAGAGAAAAGACATTTTGAGCAAAGAAGAAAAGCAATTCAAAAAACAAACATTCCTAAGGCAGATAAAGGTATTTATAATCATGGCTTCTTCATCTATTTCTGAATTCATAGAAAACCCTATTGTAGTCGAAGTGATTAAACACCCTAGACCTGTATTCTAGTTAGTTGCAAAATTTCTAAGAAGGATGATAATGTTGGTACATTTTCTCAAATTCCCAAAGGAGTAGTTTTTGCTGAAGACCCTAGAATGTACATGCATTGTCACATAGAAGAAGTAGGTGATGAGGAAATCAAGAGCATGTATAAGACTATAATTTGTGATGACTCCGATAATGTGAAACTTGAACACAAAATAGTTGAAACCCTAGGATGCACTGAAATTCTCAGTATTCTGGAATTTCCTAAGGATGTTATAAGGATAGTTTTAAGCAGGGCTCATGGTGAATTCTTCTAGTTGGACTCAGTTCACAAAATTACTAAAGAGGCAGTAAAGGCTGTGACAGGGTTACCCTCCACCGGGAAGAGACCTGATAAGACAAAGAAGGTCCCAAATGACTTGGTGATGAACCTAACAAGTGCAACATTTGACAAGAGATCTTTAAGAGTGAATGATGTAACTGACATCAATGTCAGATTCATTAGCATGATTTTAGGCTATAAAACCACACATGTAAACAAGTTAAACTCAGTCTCTAGCCTATGCATAAAGAGTGCCTATGATATGATCAAGGATAATGCAAAATTAGATGTGTGTGAATGGTTGAAAGATGACCTTATTGATAGTCTTGGAAAAATTAAGAAGGATAGAAAGGGGACATTTAGATTTGGAAACCTATTTGTCTATTTAATGTTGCACATAACAAAACAAGTGCCCGGTATCGGTAATAAGAATATTGGTTTTGATATATCGGTAGGCAAAAAATCATCTGATTTACTAAATAACATGGGTGAAAACACAGAAAATAATATAAATGGGTACTTTCAGGGATTGAAGGCCCGGATGAATACTAGAGTCAGACTTTCACAATCAATTGTAAATAAGTATAAGGATGAAATATGCTTTGTTATTAAGAAGGATGAGATTTGGATGGAGGCAGTTATCCCAAGAACCATTTGGGTTACTGAAATGGGTTATGAAACTGATGACCACATAATTGAAATATATGCAAAATCCATCCTAGAAGCACCCAAGG
The DNA here is from genome assembly GCF_030272615.1 of Cryptomeria japonica. Lineage (NCBI taxonomy): Eukaryota > Viridiplantae > Streptophyta > Pinopsida > Cupressales > Cupressaceae > Cryptomeria > Cryptomeria japonica. The sequence continues at coordinate 798,990,582 of NC_081414.1, read as the reverse complement.
AACCAAAAGAAGAGGTATTTGGTAGTGCTGAGACTATTGAGAATAAAATTCAATCTAAGAAAAGGGTAAAGAAGGTAGAAGCAACAGTTAGAAGAGGATCTAAACAAGCTAAAGCTATCAAAGAAGATGTACTTAAACAAACTGGTATCACTGAACATGAGTTAGAAACACTACAGCCAGAAACTCACCTTTCATCGGTACCAACTTCTTTGGAAAGTGATATGCTAGCTGCATTTAAAAGAGTTGTGAGGAAAAGAGAACCTTCACCAATAGCTACACCTTCTCCTAGAAGAACCAGATAGAAACAATAGGCAGTAAGGCCCTTAGCTAAGAAGATAACTCCAAAGAAGAAGAAGTTAACACCCAAGAAGAAGACTCAACAAAACATTGCTCCAATTGACAAACTACTAGATGAAATAACAGAGGATGGACAGCTGAAAAACATCAATAAATTATATGATTTATTATCAATTGATGACAAGGAGAAAGTTGAAAATAGTGTAATTCTACACTTGGACATTTACAAGAAATTTCTAATGCAATTTGTAGATGAATTACTGGCAGAACTATTTAAAAGAATTGAAGCTAGAAGGCAAGTTGTTGTAGAGCTTGATAAGAAAATGAAAATTGAAAAACTACTTGCTATTTACCCTGTCAACTCACCAAAAGAGATAGATGATTTGATCTCTGAGGCTAACCGGTTAGTATTTTCAACTGCACACCGGCATGTAGCACTTATGGTTGGTAGAGTAAATGAGGTTGAAGAGGAAACTGCTAATGCATGGGCCATATTCCTTGTAGAGAAGGAAAAGCAGGAAGAATATAGAAAACCCAAACCCATCAAAGTATATCAGAAGGATAAGGATAAGGGAAAAGGCAAGGTTGGTGAACCACCTAGCATAAAAATAAAAGATAACTTATCCCCACCACCTCTGAATACTCCACCGGTAGTGACTATTGATAATCAACCGGATAGTGAGAGCATGGGAATACTACAAGAGAACATAAATCCTAACTCTGAGGTATTATACATAGTGGACATTGATACTCAAAAGGCCAATATTGTGGTAGATAAGGATACACCTGGGAAAATAGATATGGCTAATGAGCCACCAGTAACTGATGGTACAAAAGGTAAACCGATAGATGATAACACAAAGCAAAAGGTTCATACAGAGTCAGTACCACTGGCAACAGCTGAGCAAGATAAACCTTTGCTGAAAGAAATGGAAACACAAACTGACCTACCAGAGGTCACCACAAGCAAGTATATTGCTCCCACCGGTGGAATACAGAGTGTTGGCTCTTCAAGTACAAAATTCAAACCAACTAATGTAATAGAAGTTCTTTTGGATTCCATAAAGAAGATAAGAGATTGTAGCTCACATGCTTACAAGGAAATAAATGACACCATTCCAATTTTGAAAATGATAGCACCAAAATGTAATGTAGATAATAAAGATTCTTTGAGTCAACTTGGCACTTTATCTAAGTATATTACTAAAAACACTGTGACAGTTGAACAAATAAAAGAGGAAGCATTCAAGGAGAGATTAGAGAAGGAAAAACACAAATTCTTTGAGGAAGAAATAAAGAAGTGTACAAGGCAATTTGACACACTTCTACCAGAACTATGTAGCACATTGAAGGAATTCAAAACTTTGTATAGGGATACATGAAAAACTAACTTTTTGACAGTTGATATAGACAAGAAAATTAGCAAGATACAGGAAGAAATAAATCAACTAGCTGACAATTTCATTAATTCATCTGATTCATTATCAGTTTTTGAGCAGAAAATAACAAGTTTTGAGGAAGAACTACTAAAGTTGGAAAGAGACAAAGAAAGAATAAAAGGAAAGGCTAAAGATCTTAAATGGAGATAGTCCAAAATTGGACTATCTCGCATCCTTAAGGAAAGAAATATCTGATGCCTTGATTCAAGGACAGAAAACACCAGCAGAGCAAATGCAACACCTCACTGGTACAGTTCAGAGGATAGAAGCCGCAATAAAAGATAGCAAAAAGTTCATTGAGAGCTTGAATCTAGTTTTGGCAGATCTTTTTTAGATTGTAACCAATCGGTTACAAAGATGAAGTAGGAAACCACACTCATTGACACTTTGACAACCTTTGTCATTGATGCTGAAGGTAGAGTAGTGGAATGAGAAAAATAACCAGCAAATGACTCATCAGCTCAGGGGGAGCACATATTCTTTTGGTACACATTGTGGTAAGACAATACCGACAGATTCTTTTTGGATGACAGTTTTTGGATTTTTCTCGTGTCTGTTGCCATCAATGCCAAAGGGGGAGATTGTTGGAAAATGCACACTCTAATGAGACATTGTAGGTGATTGAAGGTTTTTTCATTAATGGCAACTTTACAATCCTATGACACCAGCAAGACAATTTATTGGCACTAGAAAGATCAGGCTTTACACCAGCACATAGACAACCGGCACTGGTAGTAAAAGGAAGCATACTGACACAAAAGCCGACAGGAATTTTGTTTGTAATATATTTTGTTAATTACTGTAACATCATTGTAAGATGACTTGGCAAGTTGTAAAATGACTCATATATATAAGAGATCATTGTAGAACATTTTAGAAATAGATGGAAGAAAATAGATAGGCGAAATAAGATAGACCTATTATGCGAATTATAGGTTAAGGGTTTATGTATGAAGCATAGCTATAAACCGGTATTGGATCTAGCATAGTAGATGCTATTTTGAAGTAGTACAAGACATTGGATTTATATAATCCATTTTGTAAGTCAGTTAGACTTCCCATTTTGTAATTGAGCAGTGAGCTCTAGGCACTTGGCCTTCCTGCATGTGTAGGCCCCTCTTGTAGCAGTAATATTCTCTTATTGGCCAGTAAGTGAATATTGTGGGTCACAAATCCCATCGAGGTTTTTCCCACACTAGGTTTCCTCATTAAACTACTGTGTTATGGTGTGTTTTTCATGTGGTTATTGTTATCTCTATTTATTTTATTATTTCTTGTTTACCGGTATACAATATTAATATGATCTACATGTTTTAAGTTAAGAAAATATTATAACTAGTTAGACACTGATTCACCCCCCCCCCCCTCTTAGTATCTATGGGAATCCTAACAAATAATACATACCTTACCAAGAGCTTACTGAGGGGATTTTTGATGAAGGATGCACACTTTCAGAAACAATGATCTAGGTTGCTTATAAATTATGTACACTTTCGAGAAAGGAGGAGATCCTAGTCAAGGATATATATCTCAAAGCGAGGAGGAAATCCTCAAGAAGGACATAAAATTTATGAAAGGAAGATAATATTTCATGAAAAATACATCTCCAAAAGGGGAAAGTGGACCATTATAAAGGTTGAATATTCTCAAACTATTCTTGCCCCACAATGTAAATACAAGAGTAATTAAGTTATTATGTTGCTATCCAAGTATTATTTTATATAAAATTGTACCACCATAAATGATAATGAGCCTCAAAGGGTAAGCTACAAATGTCACATAGTGGGGATCAACAAAATAGAAAAATGTTATGCAATTATATGATCTAAACTAAATTAAGAAAAAGGTGATTATCACATGCTATAAGAATCATACAATTATGAAAATTTGTCTAAATTGTTTCTCAAATTGTCTATAATGAATAGTATTATGACCATACATATTATAGTTAAGTACAAATTTGTACAAAGGAAGAGATTTTGTATGCTCACCTCATTGAGTTTCATAATATTCTAAAGGTGGAAAATGTTAAACATGTTAAATATCTAGACAACAAAGAGGGGGGGTGAATAAGTTGTCAGATTTATTTTTTTCTTCAATTCATCTACAAATTTGGAGTAAACAACATAATTAACTAATACAGATATAACAGAAAAACATATACACACAAAAAATCACACATTAAACACCAAATATGACATGGAAAACCCAAGAAGGGTAAAACCATGAAGAATGTTAGTTCTCCATATATAACACCAGTTAAGGTGATATTAAGACAAAACAACGTATCTTTAAGTGGTAACTTATGGGAATGAAATGAAATGACGTGGAGAGGATTTTGAATTCTAGTTTAGGCGGGAAGTCTTGTGCTAGCCTTGTGATCTAGGACATAGGTTGTAAGGAAGGATCATGGGATGCACCTAAGACTACAGATCCTTAGGCGGATGGCAAGGATCCATTCGTTGGGGACCCACAAGGGAGAGACAAACCTTTGGATCCGGGTGGTACCTTAGTATAGGTACCCAATCGGTTGGATGTTTCTCACCCTTGGTCCTCTTGTTTCATGTCAAACCGAGCGGTAAATCATCTTTCCCTAAGGTACGTAATATTTTTGATCTTGCATAGGGGAGATTTGCGATAGAAATTCCTGATCTTGTGATTGATCATGATATTTATTTGATGGCCTTGACTCTGGTATGTAAATTCCTGGGTCCTAGACCTAATATTGATGTTGTTAGGGTGTATGCTAGAAAAAAGTGGATTCTGAAGGGACAGGTTAAAATTACTGCTATTTCAAAAGGATCTCTTTTCCTCACTTTTTTCTGTGAGAAAGAAATGACTAAGATTCTTTGTGGCGGCCCTTAGGTGACAGGGAAAACTGCTTTGGCACTTCAGAAGCGGTTGCCCTTGATGTATCTTAATGAATCATTCTTTTCTCGGGCCCCTATGTGGGTAAGACTCCTAGGTCTTCCCTTGCAATTTTGGGTTGAAGATGTCTTTAATGGACTGGGAAACTCTTTTGGTGAAATCCTATCCATTGATCGAACAATAGCTGCTAGAAGAAGAATCACCTTTGCAAGAATCTATGTCGGTGTCTCATAAGGAACATATATGCCTCTCTCAATAGAGATTAACTTCGGGCTTGGGAAATGGATCCAACAACTGGAATATGAGAGTGTGCCTTTTGTGTGCTTTCACTACAAAAAGGCTAGGCACATTGCTAAGAAATGTCCATTGCAGGCTGAAAAAGAAGAAAGCGAAAAAAGAGAGAAAGATGCGATGGAAGGCTAAAAATCCTAGTAAGAAGGCAAAAGAAGAGATACATAATGTTATCATTCCTAATACCTTTGAGAAAAAGGAAAATACAAATAAGGAAGGTACAAAGTGTTAGGCCCAATATGGAAAGCTAATGTACTAAGAGGGGAGGGGTGAATAAGTACTTCAAAAAATTTCTTCAATAAGAACTTTACTGTTATGAATAAACTGAATAATGCAATAACATAATATAAAGCTAAAACAAATAGATAACAATCATACATGATTCACTCCATAACACATATATTTTGGTTACACAAAAACTCTTGGTTAGAGAGAAAAACTGCGGTGGAGATGGCACCCACAACTTCACTACTACAATAATAAAGAGTGCTCGGTTAGAGCTACATGTTTAGCTATTTCTGATAGCTTACCCTGTTAGGGGTAATAAGATCTGTTAGATCTACCTTCCTAAAGGATTTTACAACACTTAAACTAAATGTTGCACCTGGTTAGAGGGTTTACAATTTATAGACTTGATTAGTGTCTTTTACCCTATTAAAGGTTTCTCTTACAACTTCAAAATATTACAATAAAATCATTACAAATATTTGCAACTTTACATCTGGAATGTTATAGCAGATTCTATGTGCTCAGAATATGATTACCTTGCTTATAGCATACCTCGCTAACCCATATAGTAACTTGGTAAACCCTTTTGTTTACTCTGTTCTTTAACTGTTCTCTGAAAACCTTCTCAGTGACCTCTATGTCTCTATAACAGTCTTCTTACACTTGTGCACACACCTTGTTAATTCTTAACTCATGCTGTATAAATAGATCTCTTATGTCGGTGATCCATTCATTGCTTTGATCTTACAAATATGATTTATCAAATGAATAACCATGCAAGATATTTCATTGGTTAAATGACCTCAAAATCATACACAATCTTTAAGTGCAATTTCCAATGTGATAACGGTTAGATGTTCCTCGATCTTGTAACACATTTTCATATGTATGTCCAGGTTCAATGAATTTGGTAACACATTTAACTCGGTGTGTCATCTTTGCTGCTCGGTAGACATGGAATGATACTCGGTAGACAACTCGGTGTAAACTACACTATGAGACTACTTTCTTCTGTAACCAACTAGATTGTGCATACCGACTGAATATTTTGGTAGTAGTAACCGACTAGAGTATATAGTATAACTTTTACATGAAACTAATAGCAACTTGATAAGTAGTAACAATCTCCCCTTTTGACATTAGTTGAGATGTTTGACAAAAAACTACTTTCAAAGTTATACCTCAAAAATCTATATACTTGCAAAATTTGACTATACTGATAGTATATACAATAGTCAATAATATAATAAATCCAGATATACTCCCATTATCGATATAGTGTACAAAAGTCTAATTTTGCATGCTTGGTGATTAATGTTCCATGTGCTACTCTTGATATTTGCTTATTGTCCTATTCACTACTTGGTTCATTGCTCTTGGATACTCTGCTTGCTCTGCTTGGTATACTCCCCCTATATACTATACTCCTTTTATTTGATACTTTGAATACTATATCACTCCCCCAATACTGTATTACTCCCCCTTTTTGACAAACATCAAAACTTAATTACCATTCGGGGGTGGTAACTGATCAAAAATGGATTTGTACTTGGTCGGGACTTCATTGAGAGCGACAGAGAGTGCATTCTTTACACTATCCATTAAAGAATTTTGTGCTTGAATATCAGCCAATAATGATATTAAGCCATCTAGAGTGCTTCCCTCTTGTGTAGTAGATAGGAGGTGGTTTGGTTGATCTGTTCTTGGACGGATGAAAGCTGAGGAAGGAACAATGTCTATAGTGTCATTATATCCATCCCGATCTTCTGTTCTTCATTTCTTAAGTCCAATTGTTGAGCCATGAGTTGTTGTAGCTTGGTATAAAAAATATGAACTTAATTTGGCTTTGTGGTCAACTTATTTGAGAGATCGATGATCTCTTTCTCAATTGCCTCTGTTTTATTTTTAATGCCTTTAATGAATAAAGAAAATGTGCAGAGTTTCTGAAATAAATAAAGAATGTGCTTGAGTTGAGGAGTCAACTCAGCAATAAATTTGACAAGTTTAACTTTGCCAATAGCTATATCTTTCTATACCTCTTCTATCATTTTAGCAGTGAGCTCTTTGTCTTTTAGTTTGCTCAAATACTCTGATGCATCTACTCCAGATGTCTCTATATTTGTTAGGAGTTCATCCAGTTGAATGTGGATGGCTACATCAGTGGATACTGTAGCTTCAGGTAGCATATCTATTAAGAGTTCTTTCACCTTCTGAAGTACTTTCTTTTTGTTTTGAATGGCCATTTGCTTCTCTTGTTTGGCCTTTGCTTTGCATAGTTCACCAAAATCAATGAGTGCTTGCCCCTTTAATTTTGATATATCAACATTGGGCAACACTATTGGTTTTGCCAAATCAACTTTAAAACTATTCTTTTTCATCTTCTTTTCTTTACCTTTCATCGATGGAACTAAGACAATGGCTTGTGAGGCTTGATGACCCTTGGTAGGTTGCTCGGTAGAGGCAACACTTTGATCAGTTTCTTTAGCCTCTATAGTGTCCTTCTGTGTCTTGGTACTCGGTGTCTCAGTTGCAACATTCTCAGTGCTAGACGGAGCTTGAGATATCTGTTCTTTAGTAGTACCTTCTCTTGTTGTAGACTTGAGACCTTCGGTGCCTTGATCCGTGTCATGAGGGATTTCGGTTGAGACAGGTTGCTTGACTAGTGGATAAGGCTGAACTTGTTCCAAGACTGATTCACTAGATACAAGTTTTGCAAATGCATTGCCTTCTATAATTTCCTGTTTTGGTGCCTCTGTATCCATGACATCTTCATCTATTTGTATGGTGTCAGCAGGGTCTTGCTTGATAACATCAGGATCTTGCTCAGTGACATCAACAATCTCAACTGTAGCTTGCTCACCGTCATCCTTGATTTTAAAGATTTCCTGCCACTTTGTTTTTGTCTCATTTTCAACTTCAATGTACAGCCCATTCATCAGTTTTAAGGCTCTTTGTTTGATAAGAAACTTTGAGTTGTAGGTTGTCAGATGTTCTTTTATTTCAGCTACTGACATGTCAGGAAAAAGATGAACCAGACTTCTTTCTCTGATCTGTTTCTCCAAGTCCATTGCATACTTCCACCTATTATCAGTATGCAAGTAAAGTTCATTTGGAAGTGACTTTTCTAGTTCCAATGGAGCTAATTGGAATTTTAGAAGTGTGCAGATGACAACTTCTTCAATTTGTCTCTTCTCATCATTATTTTTGGTCTCATACTTTACATATTTGAATGAACCAAATCCTCCATATTCTTTCAGATTAGCACAGAAGTTTTCAGCACTATGTATATTTACCTTCTTGCTTTTGACAATCTGAAATTTTCTTGCATCCTCTGATTCAGTATCACTAGACTCTTTTGCCAAAATGAGTCTTTGAGTAGATTTCTTGTAGGTCTTTGTTACCTTGGGAGCAGTAACACTTTTTGTTTTCTTACTCGGTGAGGCTGCAGATGCTCTTGTGTTAGGTCGCTTTGGAAGTGGAGTCGGCGAGGCCTTTGATGTGTCCTATTTCTTTCTCTTCAACACTTTACCCTTAGGCAATTCAGTGCTTAGTGTTATTGTTGCCTCTTAGGCTTCAGATTCCTCTTTGGTAATGGCAATGGTGCCTTTGACAGGTGTAGAGGAAGAGTCTTCTCTGAATTTCTCTGACAATGCCTTTATCATTTTTGTTGCCCTTCTTGTAGCTTTGGGTACTACAATGCTCATCTTTACCTTTTCCTTTACTTCCTCATAGGTTCCATACCTTAGCCCAGTAGCATGCCTCGGTAACGTGAGAAATGCATCAATTTGCTATTGTGTGATGTCAAAATCAATCTTGTATCCCATAGGTGACAAAGATTGAGTTCTTGGTTCCACAACATTCACATAACAGTAATCAGTGTCAACTTCAAAACATATATCATTTTTGTATTTCTCTACTAGCTAGGGTGGAATCTGGTATTTGTTATGAATTTTCTCTTGAAATTTACTGAAGTAGTCATCCATAATATCATTTAAATTATCACCTAACTTCTTGATGAAGTCATTTATCTGATGGGTGATTGGTTGGTGTAGTTCCCAAACAACTTTACCAACTGATGGAAAGAATTTTTCAAAATAGAAAAACATGCATACAAGTAATGATCCAAACTTTAGTGTATTAGCCAAGTTGTTTTTTCTTTGGCTTCCTAATGGTGTTCAGATTCTCAAATAGGTTCTTTAGCAACACCTCACATAGATCAATTTTCATTCCCTTTTTCACAATTTTGTATGCCAGGTCTACTGCTACACAGGGTACACTCTTTTCCCTTGTTGATTGGAAGAAACAGTAACCTATAACTCTAATAGCAAATTTTAGTTCTTCATCTGTGACTTTGTTCAATTTCAATCCTCTGCAATCTGATTCCACTTTGGTTAAACTAATCAATTCCTTCTGTGATATCATCTTTTGGGCTCGGGCATGATCATAAATGGGGTAACCGGTAATCAAATGAATGATCTCCTTGGTAATCTTAAATGGTTGTTCTTCTAGCCACATGAAATCATCGTGAACTTTGCTTAGAACAAACTTAACCCACTAGGGTTTGAACACATGGGGATAGGTTAGGGCTTCAGTTAATCCCTTGATCTTGATGTGTTCATACTTTCTATTCAATTTACCATCTATGCATAGTTCATCATAGGTGTCTTTAATTTCAACATGACCAAGTTCTTCAACATGACATTTGGTGAAGAATCTCACATCTTCGACTAACAACACTCTATTCGGGATGAGTGAAAAAGCGGTTTTGTCATATGGTTCAGATGCAACTTTGGGAGTCAAAGAGTATTTTAGTGAGGGCTTCTCTACATTCTTGACAACAATGGGATCTTGGATCTTAGGTGCCATTGTAGATTTCAGATAAAAGCTAACAAAGAATTCTTAGGGTTTCAGGATTTTCAAACGACAGATGCTTTATACTTAGCAGATAATGGTAACTAGATAAGATTGGTAAACCAACTTAACAATGCATTGAGATTGATGTAAATACCTTGAATTTTCTTTGTAGGAGGTTTTGATCACCTTGGATTCTCTTTGCTCTCCTCTCTCAAAAACTTGGTAAGTGAAAATGACCACGAAAATGCTTTTAAGTACACATTATACCTTATCGAGCTTCGTGTGGGTTAGGTCAAAAATATTAAATGCTCTCGGTTCACTTTAACTTTCTTTCCCTTTTCCGCTTTAACCAAGTAACCAAACTTCCTTCATTCACCGACTAGACAGGTTTCCTATATAGTGCTTTAAAAGACTTTGACAGAATTTCAAACTTTACTATTACATCTTAATTATGCAGATTTTAAATTAAGTACATAATAATAAAATAGGAACTGTTAAGATTTAACCTTGAGATAATGCAGTCCCTTCATACCTTTACTGATTAATTTGGAATAGGTACACCTAACTCGATAGGTAAGGTGATTTCTTCATTTGACACAATTTCCTTCTTTTTTCAAATCATCTTTAATTTGTCTTTTATTTCTTCAGTGTCTTTTCTAGGTTGGCCTCTGCAATCTCCAACCAAGTGTCCAACTTTGTGACAATGAAAACATGCCATACTAGGATTTCTCCATGATCTTTGGTTATTCATTCCAAACCTTATAAAGCAGTTGACACTTATATGTCCATATCTTCCACAACATTCACACAATATCATTATATTGTAATCCCATGGTACTGCAGAATACTGTCGGTAAGGATCTATGTGAGTTCGGTAACCTCTAGCATTTGCTCAGTGTGCATACCACATATAGTTCTTTTGCTTAAACCAACACTTCTCGGTACCATGTCCATATCTATTGCAGTTTTTACAAAACCTTTGAATTTTTCCTTCTGATAATTGTTAACAAACTTTGTCCTACATTGATTAGATGTGTGACCATATTTATTGCAATTGTAACAATAACCATTGGACTTACTGACATTCGGTTGCTTACCTTTTCTGATTTGGCACATGTTGGCAGTGTGACCTTTATTTCCATAGTAGTTGCAAATAGAATTCTTTCTTTTGATGTTATTCTTATTTCCAGCTTGCTTTGATGATTCTCCTCTCTCAGTAGTATGAATTCCCTTCTCGGTAGAGTCTTTTCCTTTGTAACATTGTAACTGAGTCCTGCATCCTTGTTGGGTCTTCTTGTATTCAGTTGCTCATCCAACATCTTTGATGCTTCATAACTCTTCTTCAGTGTTTCTTTGGATTTCTTCTCTGATTTAAGTTCATTGGTCAACCTTGATACTTAAAATTTCAATGCTTGATTCTCATCATTTTTCAGAATTGCTTCATGATGTGCATAACCTAGTTGATCTGACAGATTTTGTTGAATTCCATTCAACCTTGTGATTTCATCATTCTTATCAGATACTAAGACTTCAAGCTATTGTTTCTTTCTTCCTAGATCTCTTAATTTATCCTCGGTTGTCCTTAATGCATCAATATTTTTAGTCATCTGTGTGCTGAAATGTTCATGTTCTCTTTTCATTGCTTTCAGTTGATCAGCCAATGCTTTGTTCTTTTCTTTCAATACTCTAATCATTTCTTCAGTTTCTTTAGATATACTATTCTCAGATGATGTCTCAATTTGTTCCACTAACTCTTGAGAGTCTTGCAAATCATCAGATAATCTTTTTCTCACTTTCAAATATTTTTGCATTTGCCTTTGCATGTCTGCAATCACTTGATTACCATGATCCAATTCTTCTTGCAGATACACAATCCTCTAAGATTGTTTATAGCCTTCCATTGATAAGATCTTTCTCTTTAGGTAGTTAAACCTTTTTCCAAGATTGAAGCTCTGATACCAATTGTTAGGCCCAATATGGAAAGCTAATGTACTGAGAGGGGAGGGGTGAATCAGTACTTCAAAACTTTTCTTCAATAAGAACTTTACTATTATGCATAAACCGAATAGTTCAATAACATAATATAAAGCTAAAACAAATAGATAACAATCATACATGATTCACTCCATAACACATATATTTTGGTTACGCAGAAACTCTTGGTTAGAGAGAAAAACTGTGGTGGGGATGGCACCCACAACTTCACTACTGCAATAATAAAGAGTTCTCGGTTAGAGCTACATGTTTAGCTATTTCTGATAGCTTACCCTGTTAGGAGTAATAAGATCTATTAGATCTACCTTCCTAAAGGATTTTACAACACTTAAACTAAATGTTCTACCTAGTTAGAGGCTTTACAATTTATAGACTTGATTAGAGTCTTTTACCCTGTTAAAGGTTTCTCTTACAACTTCAAAATATTACAATAAAATCATTACAAATATCTGCAACTTTACATCTGGAATGTTATAGTAGATTCTATGTGCTTAGAATATGATTACCTTTCTTATAGCATACCTCGGTAACCCATATAGTAACTTGGTAAACCCTTCTGTTTACTCTGTTCTTTAACTGTTCTTTGAAAACCTTCTCAGTGACCTCTGTGTCTCTATACCAGTCTTCTTACACTTGTGCACACACCTTGTTAATTCTTAACTCATACTATATAAATAGATATCTTATGTCGGTGATCCAGTCATTGCTTCGATCTTACAAATATGATTTATCGAATGAATAACCATGCAAGATATTTCATTGGTTAGATGACCTAAAAATCATACACAATCTTTAAGTGCAATTTCTATTGTGATAACGGTGAGATGTTCCTCGATCTTGTAACACATTTTCATATGTATGTCTAGGTTCAATGAATCTGGTAACACGTTTAACTCTGTGTATATCAACTCGGTGTGTCATCTTTGCTGCTTGGTAGACATAGAATGATACTCGGTAGATAGCTTGGTGTAAAGTACGCTATGAGACTACTTTCTTCTGTAACCGACTAGACTGTGCATACCGACTGAATATTTTGGTAGTAGTAACCGACTAGAGTATATAGTATAACTTTGACATGAAACTAATGGAAACTTGATAAGTAGTAACACAAAGGAATAAAATAAAGAAGAAAAAGAAGGAGCCCAGATTAGAATAGACGAAGGAGAAAATCCAAGCCCCAATTGTGAAGAACAAAAGAAAGAAGAATTGGAGGAAGGGGAAATCCATGTGGTTTAGCAAGAAAATGATGAGGAGGAGGATTCAAACTTACTCATAAAGGACTCGAATAGTGAGGACTCTCTTCCCAGCTTTGAAGATGCCCAAAAAATGCAATATTCTTGGAGGGGTTTCTTCCTCTGAGTCCTAGAATTCGGTTAAGTATGTAAAGTATACCGTTCTAACATTACCGACAACTTCTCTTCTCAACATAGGTACTAAATGAGTGGATGAAGAAGGAAAAGTTGCTGCTATGTATAAAGTTGTTGCGTAGATCCCTCTGGATGATGAAATCTAGCATAATGACGCCATGGAGAGAAAGTGGGGAGGGAAAAAAGGTTCTAAATTTACTCCCCAAACTACTCTTGTGAAAACTAGGGGAAGAGCCAAAGCTACCGTGGGCTCAATCCCATCAACACCAAGAAGGAAATCAATTAGTCAAATGAGGGAATTGGAAGCCAATAAGAATATTACGAATGTTACCCAGCTAACCATCCCTGAGGTATGCTATCTCAAATGAATATGAAGATTATTTCATGGACCATATGTGGACTTAATGTTATGCATAAACAAGAGGTTCTTAGGAACCTTGTTAGGGATCATAAACCTAATATTGTTTTGATTCAAGAAACTAAAATTTCTATGGATAAAGCAGAAAAAATCAAAGTGTTTAAGAATTGTGGGGCCTTGGGGGGTAGCTCAGATGGTGCCTTTGGTGGCATAGTTCTCGTTTGGAACCTCCAACATGTACAGGGGAATCTTGTTTGGTTAGATAATATGGTGTTTGTTAGATTTCACCACATTAAAGATGGTACAACTTGGCTTTTGTCTAATATCTATGCCCTAAATACTAGACAAAGGAGATGCAAACTCTAGAAAAAGATAGAATCTATTAGATCTTAATTCAATACTAAAGGATGGCTATTCATGGGATACTTCAACATGCCTCTTAAGGAGGGTGAGAATTTTGGGGGATTCCTTCTCAGCTTGAGAGTAGAATGGATTTCATGAACTTCATTAATAGCCAGGTGCTACATGATGTGGATCTTTAGGGTGCTAATTATACTTGGACTAATAGAAGGACTGACTCTAATCTTATATAGGTGAGACTTAACATAGCCCTTATCTCCAATGAATAGTTAAACTATTCTAATTTATCCTTGAATTCTCTTTCCCATATAGCTTCTAATCACTATCTGATTTTGTTTGTGGTGGACCTTATCTTTGGGAGGAGAAATTTCCCTTTCAGATTCGGAAAAATGTGGAATGCCCACCCCAAGCTTGATGAGGGAATTATGGAATGGTGGAATATCTCATTGGATGGTTTTTCCATGTTCTAGGTGGCAAAAAAATTAAGGCATGTTAAGAACAAGGTCAAGAAATGGAATAAGGAAGTCTTTGGTGATATTTTTGCCTCAAAATCTGTGATCTAGCTAGAACTCAAGGACATTCAGGCTAAAATCCAAGATGATTGGTATGATTAGGTATCCATCACCTTTAAGAATGAGATACTATCTAAATAACTCTCATTCTAATTAGCTTGGATTTTAGTGTGAATGTCCTCGAGTTCTAGCTGGATCGTAGATTTTGAGGCAAAAATATCACCAAAGACTTCATTATTTCATTTCTTGACCTCATTCTAATGTTATTATATTTTGATAAGATCTCATTCCCAGAGGTGATAGAGACCTCATCATACTCATTAGCTTGGATTTTAGCCTGAATGTCCTTGAGTTCTAGCTGGATCACAGCTTTTGAGGCAAAAATATCACCAAGGACTTCCTTATTCCATTTCTTGACCTTGCTCTTAACATGCCTCAACTTTTTTTCCACCTAGAACATGGTAGAACCATCCACTGAGATATTCCACCATTCCATAATTCCTTCATCATGTTTGGGGTGGGCAATTGATATTTTTCTAAATCTGAAAGGGAAATTTCTCTTCACAGAGATAAGGTCCACCACAAACGAAATCAGATAGTGATTAGAAGCTATATGGGAAACAAAATTCAAGGAGAAATTAGAATCCAAGCTAATGGGTACGATGAGGTCTTCATCACCTCTGAGAATGAGATCCTATCTAAATATAATGACATTAGAATATGTGCTATCTAAATATAGTGACATTAGAATGAAGTCAAGAAATGGAATAAGGAAGTCTTTGGTGATATTTTTGCCTCAAAATCTATGATCCAACTAGAACTCAAGGACATTCAGGCTAAAATCCAAGCTAATTAGAATGAGAGTTATTTAGATAGGATCTCATTCTTAGAGGTGATGGAGACCTCATAAACAAGCTAACTACTACATTTATGTAACATGAAGTGAATTTGTTGGATGCTTCTTTCAAAATGTCTAGGTAGCTCAGATGGTGCCTCTGGTGGCATAGTTCTCTTTTGGAGCCTCCAACATATACAGGGGAATCTTGTTTGGTTAGATAATAATATGGTGTTTGTTAGAATTCACCATATTAAAGATGGTACAACTTCTCTTTTATCTAATATCTATACCCCAAATACTAGACAAGGGAGATGCAAATTATGGAAAAAGATAAAATCTATTAGAGCTCAATTCAATACTGAAGGATGGCTAGTCATGGGATACTTCAACATGCCTCTCAATGAGGGTGAGAATTTTGGGGGATTCCTTCTCAACTTGAGAGTAGAATGGATTTGATGAACTTCATTGATAGCCAGGTGCTACATGGTGTGGATCTTCAAGGTGCTAATTATACTTGGACTAATAGAAGGACTGACTCTAATCTTATATAGGTGAGAATTGACAGAGCCCTTATCTCCAATGATTAGTTCAACCATTATAATTTCTCCTTGAATTATCTTTCCCGTATAGCTTCTAATCACTATCTAATTTTGTTTGTCATGGACCTTATCTCTAGGAGGAGAAATTTCCCTTTCAGATTCAAAAAAATGTGGATTACCCACCCCAAGCTTGATGAGGGAATTATGGAATGGTAGAATATCTCAGTGGATGGTTCTGCAAGGTCATACAATGTTTCAACCCCCACCACACTACCTCAAAACCTACGATCCAACTAGAAATCAAGGACATTCAGGCTAAAATCCAAGCTAATGGGTACGATGAGGTCTCCATCACCTTTGAGAATGAGATCCTATCTAAATATAATGACATTATAAGAAAAGAGGAGGAATTATGGAAGCAACACTCCCATTATCTTTGGCTTCAGGAAAATACAAGATTCTTCCATAGGACTACCATGAAACACAAAGCGGCCAATAGAATCTGAAAAAATGTCTATGGGGGGGTCCTGTCTTTTGAGGAAGAGGAAATAAGGAAGGAAGCTAGATCTAATTTCTCTTCTCTTTTATCCGCTGACTGCAATGTGTATAAAGTTGCTCAAGATTTACTCCTTGGTGCGATCCAAAATATGATTGGGAAAGACAAGAATAAATTCCTCTTTGCTATCCCCTCTGAAGTCGAGATTAAGAAGGTTGTCTTCTCCTTTGAAGGCAATAAAGCCCCCAGACCAAATGGTTTCCCGATGTTATTCTTTTAGATTTTTTGGTATATTATTGGCGAGGATATTATCAAGGGAGTAAAATAATTTTTTTGGTTCTAAGTAGATTTTGAAATAGATCAATGCCACTTTTCTTCATCTCATCCCTAAGGTCTTTGGTGCTAATTATATGGATCTTTTCAAACCCATTAACCTTTGCAACTCCTTTTATAAGATCATTTCTAAGGTTCTCACATTAAG
This sequence comes from Cryptomeria japonica, assembly GCF_030272615.1. Classification (NCBI taxonomy): domain Eukaryota; kingdom Viridiplantae; phylum Streptophyta; class Pinopsida; order Cupressales; family Cupressaceae; genus Cryptomeria; species Cryptomeria japonica. The sequence continues at coordinate 798,973,659 of NC_081414.1, read as the reverse complement.
ACTGCTTTCCCTTCTTCCTGATATTATTTCTCCTCAATGAAATGGATTTATTCATAGAAGGTAGATTCTTGACTCCATCATTACGACCCATGAGAATATTCAGTTTGGAAGAATATAAAAATTAGGGATTCCTAAAGAAACTGGATTTGTCGAAGGCTTATGATCGGGTAGACTTGAATTTTCTTCATAGAGTCCTTAATGATTTTGTATTTGGTGAGAGAGTTCTTCAGCTAATTTTCCTACTAATCTTTACCCCCTCCCTCTCTCTTATTTTTAATGGTTCTCCTACCCCCTTCTTCGAGTCTTAAAGGGGCCTTAGATAGGGGGATCCTATATCCCCTATTTTGTTTATTCTTTTGGCTGAAAGTTTGGGTAGATATATCAACAAACTTGTTTCTGAAGGTCATCTGAAAGGAGTCAGACCATCATCGACTGATAGGGTCTGCTCTCATCAACAATTTATTGATGACACAGTTCTGTTGGGATCATCGACTATCAAGGAAGATAGAACTCTAAAATCGGCTGTAAATTACTATAGCCAAACTTTGGGGTAGCTGATAAAATGGATGAAAAGATCCCTCTTCTTCCTCAACATTCCTAAAGATAGGCAAAGAAGAATAACCAAAATCATGGGATGTCAAATCATTTTGTTCCCTTCTATCTACTTGGGTCTCCTTTTGTGCAGAAAACCTCCTGACTCATTTTGGATCAGTTTGGTGGATAGGCTACACAAAAAGCTAGCTGGTTGGAAAGGTGCCCTTCTTAGCCAAGTAGGGAAGATCCAATTATTAAAATCCTCCCTTCAAAGTTTACCTGTGTATGCCTTAAGATTTTTTAAAATCTTGATCAAGTTTGTTGATGCCATTGAAAAGATTCAAAAGTCTTTTCTTTGGTTGGGGGTTGAGGAGAGGAAATGATTTCTCTGATTTCCTAGGATAAAGTCTGTAGACCTAAAAAAATGGGTGGCCTTGATTTGAGAGATATTAAGACCCTTAATAGATCTCTCCTTGTCAAGAAAACGTGGAGGACATTTAGGGAAATTGATGAATGGAATTCAATCTAGAAAGCTAAATACCTGCATTGTCAGCCGTCTCTTGTTGAGTTTCTTACTTCCTTTGGAGCCCCTTCTGGTTCCATGATTTTTAATAATGTCGCTCAATCTAAATGTACTACCGGGATTGGTAAAAGATGGGCTATTAATAATAGAAGAAAAGTCAATTTTTGGGAGGATATTTGGCTGGTGGAGACCCCTCTTTCTAGTAAGGATATATTTTCTCCTTTTATCCACACTTGCAAGGCCAAATTTGGAACTAAGGTGGCTTATTATAGGAAGGATAACTAGTGGGTGAAGCTGAATTCCATAGACCCAACCCTCAATCCTTCGATGTTGTTTCTTAATTATTGTTTGTTAGACCCAATTATCGAGGATAGGATTATTTGGGTTGGTACCTCTTCTGGTAGTTTCTCGGTTGCTTTTATTGTTCTCTTCCTCTCTCATTCTCTAGAGCTTCCCCCTGCTAGTCTAAAGCCTGGGTTCGTGGCCTTATCCCCAAGATCAATATCTTATTTTGGATCCTTCTACAGAACAAAATCATCAATAGTGGTAATCTCTACAAAAGAGGCTTTCATCTCCCTTATAGCTGTTAGCTTTGCCTACATGAAGAAGAAAATATTAACCATATTTCTCTCCACTGTTCCTTCTCCTCTTCTATTTGGTCATAGGTCTTGTAGTTGTGGAATCTGAACTAGGTCTTTCCTGCATCTATTCAAGAGTGCTTCATTGGTTGGAAATGCCTCTCCTCGAACAATTCTATCAAGGAGTTATGGGATTTTATTCTTCCTCATGTGGTATGGGGAATTTGAAAAGAGAGGAACAAAAAATTCTTCAGAGACTCCTACTGCTCTTCGGAAATGTTTTTTACTAAAATCAAGAAGACCTTTTTGGAAAATCCTAAAAGTGATGGTAAATATCTTCTTTTCAGGAACAAGGACGAGCTAGATCTTTTCAATAATTGGAATATTTTTGCCTCTTTAGACAAGAATGACAAGAAGGATAAGAGGGATAGCAGCAAATGGTCTTTCCCTCCAACTGGTTGGATCAAAGTTAACATTGATGGGGTGGCCAAGGGGAACTCGGGGTCAGGTGGGTTTGAGGGAGTGATAAGAAATGAATCTAGCTATTTTATTGTGGCGGTGATGCCCCCATGGTATCTCAGACCAACCACTTAGCTGAAACCATGGCAGCTTACCAAGCACTTACCCCTGCTAAAACTTTGGGTTATAAAAAATTTTCGCTCGAGAGAGATTCAAATAACAATTTAAGATGTCGTAAAGGTCCTTCCCCCCATCATGTAATATCAAAAATATTATATCATTAACCAAGGAGATAATTAACTCCTTTGACCAATGTGTTATTTCACACGGTTATAGAGAGATCAATGCCATGGTTGCTCGAGCCAATCAAATCATCAAGTGGAGAGGTGAATTGGATCTTCCTAATGATGCCTGTGTCATCATCATTTATGATAGATTGCTTGGGAAAGAGGGAGTGATAAGTGATGATAATAACGTACTTATCAATTAAAGTTTCTATAATAAATCGTAAAGGGTGGTGCTTGGAGGATGAGCAGGCATTTAATGCAAACAAGACTTTGCATGCTTTGTGGGTGTCCATTTCTTTTTCGAGGGTTTCTACTCTCTACATTTTGGCCCCTATTTTTGTTTTGTTCTATGTTGTGAAGGGTGTGATAAACTTTGTTGTGGTTGTAATGGGAGGCAATAGGAAGAGGACTGAATCGCTTACTTGTGATGAATGGAAGAAGAAACTGAAAGCGTGGGCTATTCTAGAAGCTGCTTAAAGAATGGGGCATATGGAGTGAATTCTTGGCAAAAGCCCTATTGTTACTAGGTTATTCAAAAATAATCGGAAGAAGGGTAGAATCACCATAGGTGGAAGGAAGGCGGATTGATTATTGAAGTTACAAGGATGCCAGTGGAGGGTAGAAAATTATATAGGGATAGAAATCTCACAGAGGCGGGGTGAACTCACAATACTGGTTCCCACTTTTTGACCAACTTTGACACTTATATGAATATATTGTAATAAACCTTCACTTTTTGACACCTATAACTTTTAAACCATTAATAATTTGAAGATGATATAAACTAGTGATTTTTAACATCTTGTTTGTAGATTCTAAATATATTATTTTCAAATTTGTTTATTGATGTTTCCATCTCCCTCAAAAAGTAATTTTTTACAGCAAACAATATTTTTTAAGAGTGTTGTGTATCCCGAAACACATAATATTTTTTCTATAAATGATAAAAACTTAATTTTTTTGAATTTTGGTTTGCAACATCAATACCCAAGGCATGCATTTGGTTTGATAGTGATATGTTGAATATTTTTCATTTTATTAAGTTTTGAAGTTTGACTAATTATAATTTAGATATAGGTGTACATTTGAACACATAACTTGTTCTACATATATCAAAATTCAATTTTCTTTTTTTTGTTAGAAAGAAAACATCAATACCTAGTGCATAGATATTTTTCAGAATTTTTTTGAATTAGTTTTCTATTTTTCCCAATGCATTGAACAAATAAGTTCATGTTCGGTGAAAACCTACATTCATAAGAAATAAAATAAAAATATATTAATGAAATTAAACATACTAAAAGTTATACTATTTGGAAAGCTTATAATAAGGACTAAATACTAAAAAAAATAACTTTTAAATGCATTAATTTGATCCCCCAAAAGCTAATGTAAAATTGGTTTTTTATCAGCATTTGATAGATGCAAAGGAGACTCCATTGCAAGCATGATTTAGAAGTAGAGAGGTTCTATCCAAGAAATTTTGATCTAAGAGCCTTTGATTTAACTCTCTTCAATTAATTACTTAAAATGGGACCTCTTAAAGCTTAAATCATTATATTTTCTAAAAAATGTATGATTTCAGCAAAAATCAGGATGTACCAAAAAGTGGGAACCAGCTTTGTGAGTTCACCTGGCGACTATTAAGCGGTTCCCAAAAGAAGACTCTGAGAAAGCCAAATTGGTTAAATCCAGCAAGACCTATTATTTGTCGAAGGTGATTAAAAAGGTATGGAGATGGGTTTTGTTTGCTATGATGCAATATGTCACTCTTGATGGTAGATACTCTTATGTTTATGGTTACCATTTTGTTCTCTTGAATCACTTTTTCCATAAAGATATGGTGTGAATCCATTTCTACCTGTATTGTTCCTTAAACACTAGTATAAAGGATTTTAGGGATAACCTAGATAACAATCTGCACATGTGTGAAGGGTTAATGTTGTTTTTATATAATCATGTTAAGGCCACCTCTATTCAGCATTCTATCACTGAGTTTTTAGCCTCTGAAGAGGAGTGAGAGAACTCATATGACAATGAAGATGAGGGTTAGGATACAGAGCTGGAAGGTGATTTTGACATGTATAACCTTGCTAAGGGAACCAGAAAGGGGAAGGATAAAGATATGGCTTCTTGGTCTAGCAGAAAGACTTCCGACATAGGGGTTAAGGGAAATGGGGAATAGGTACAGGAGGAGGACAACTAGTTTGAAGAAGATGATGAGGATGATGATGGTATGGAGGCTGAAAGTTAAGATGCCACCCCACCGCCTAAGAAGAAAACTAAGTGCATCCCAGCTATCACTAATATCAGCTTAGAGAAGGAGGTTGGTACCTCAAAGGCCCCTTTGGATCCTCATAGATAGATCCGTGGTGTGGAGAAAGAGGGAAAGATGTCAATTGTTGATGTGGAAACTCTAGAGAATAATGTCAATTTTTCAGACTTCAATAAAAATAGCAATAAATAATCCATAGCTATGCTTTACACTGCGAAGAATGGGGTGATGGATTTTAATAAGGTTATAAAATGGGTCTACTTAGAGATTAAAAGTTTGAAGGATAAAAAGGAGGCCTCTTCAAAGAAGCTGTCAGGACGGGTAATCTCAGTTCTTTTCTTGATAATCTAAAGGAATTAACTAAAGCCATTAGAGATGTGGAGGCTATTATTGAGGCTTATAGTTCCAAATTAAAGGTTGTGGAGGCTAGCTTCAATGAGCTAGAAAAGAGGGTTTATAGTCATGAGGAAACCTTGAACTTTGAAGAAGATCAGAGAATAGAGTCACAAAATCATGAAAGCTTCAGTTGATAATTTCAGAGTTCTCATTAGTCAAATTGAACAAATCCAGCTGGAAAATAATATGATAGATATTTTTGAGGACAAGGACTTGATCCTTGAAGGTGTGGATGTTGGACCTAGTAAAGAACCCGAGTGAATACGAGGAAGATGGCTCAATAGGCTAAAGAACTAGATGATCTCAAGAGTGCTTCCACCTCTATGGTTTACTTGGAGAAAGAGGTTGTGGAGCTTCTTAAGAATTTCTCTTACTTATATTGTTGTGTGCTCTTGGTTGTCCCTTTAGTGTCATTGTGATATCCTTTTGTTAATTTTGGTTCTCTTGCTGGCTGTTAGTTTCTGCAAGTTGTTTCAGTTTGTTGTTATGTTCTTTCTAGCTGGGCCTTTCTTATTTTATCTATTTTCTAATTTTCTATAAAGGGTTTCGGGGCCCCTTCAAAAACCTTTTTCTCACGTAATAAAAAACACCAGTTACCAATTAAGGTGAATTTTCCAAAGGGTAGCTGACTGGTACAATGCTCATTGTAGGAGGGCTCACTGCATAGAAAAGGCTCAGTACTGAAGGAAAAAAGAAATAAATAAATATAATCCACTACTATAACACAATTTTCAATAAAGGATCTCTTTCCAGTGGCTCAACAACAACACACTTCACATATCATTAACAATCAAATTTTTCCTTTTTCAATCTCGCATATCTTCCATCCAAATGCCACACACACTTTACACACTAATTCATTTAGATCATCCTCATATATACTATCTCTGAGATATATAATCTTCTAAGTTAGCCAAGATAAAGATTTACAATAGGTCAACACTAAAAATTCCAGTGGTTGAAAGGAATGAGAAGTAGACCATACCACAACACACATCATCAGTCAGATCAACACCTTACATCCATCACATATTTTGGACCCAAATCATGACAACACATGCTACACCAATTTTGTTACTCATTCTTAAATTCTAGACTTAATATGGACCCAAAATAGCGCTACCCAATACAACAAAAATTAGAGTGAAATGAAGATACTCATAAATATAAATGATCAACACTATATTTGATAAATAGAGAAATCCATATCACCATCAACTCAATCAATACACATTGAATATCGATTGAAACACATCTTTCAAAGCATCAAGGATTCTTGGAACACAAAGTTCGGATCAACAATACCAAAACCATGTGTTGACGTCAATGACAACCATTATGTTGACATCAATGACAACCAACTTAATTATCAGCAACATCACATTTACAAAAATCACCCCCTTCATCATTCATGACAATATCCCTAAACAAAAAACACAAAAATCTATCTACATCATCTAATTATCAACTCTGCACATGTCTGCATCATCAGATCATCATTTTCGCATCCATCCCCCTTTGACATCAAGGACAAAGGTAGGCATAACTCCCCCTATGAAATTTACTCTAGCTCCTCCTAGGAGGAAGCACCCAAGCATCAATCCAGATAAGAATATACAAGATATACACTGGACCAATGCACATCTGAATGTAAATTAGTTCAAATTAGGGAGCCCCTAACTTCTGCCAGAGATACTCAAAAGTATCTTTACACAATACCTTTGTGAAGATAGTTGCAATCTTCTCTTTTGTAGGTAAATACTTAAGCTTTACTTCATTATTGAATACCTTTTCCTTCAAGAAGTGATACCCAATAGATACACTCTTTGTTCTATACTGGACTCTTGAAAATGTTTATTGTACTAGTGTTATCACACATTATTGAGATGGGTTGATCTAATATTACTCCAATATCCTTCAAAGTCCGCTTCATCTATAGAATCTATGTGCAACATGAAGATGCTACAGTATATTTTGCTTCAATTGTAGATAAAGAGATAGAATCCTGCTTCTTACTTAACCAAGCAACCAACTGAGAACCAAGAAAGAATGCTCCATTACTTGTACTTTTCTTCTCATCGACACTTCCAATCCAATCTACATATGTATAAGTTGTGAAAGTGAAATCTGAATTTCTGGGATACCACAAACCAAACACTTCTATTCCTTTTATATATCTGAAATTTGATTTACTACCACAACATGTGGTTCTTTTGGTTCTTGCTGAAATCTAGCTGCCGAACATACCACATACATGATATTTGATCTGATAGAAGTTAAATAAAATAGTCCTCAAATCATTGATTTATATTGACTTCCATTTTCTTTAGAGGACTTATCCTCTTTAGTCAACTTGCATTTGGTGGTCATAGGTGTACACATCAATTTAGAATTTTCCAACCCAAACTTCTTCAACAATTCCTTAATGTATTTAGACTAAAACATGAAAATTCCTTTGTCATTTTGATTTACTTGCAAACCAAGAAAGAAATTTAACTAATCGATCATGGACATCTCAAATTCCTTCTACATCTCATTACCAACCTTTCTACACATGCCTTCATTTCCTCCAAATAATATGTCATCAACATAAATTACAACAATTAAGGTTTTACCTAAATAAGTATTGAAGTATAAATTTTTGTTAGTCAATGCCTTCTGAAAACTTTGATCAATCAAATACTTGTCTAGCTTTCCATACCAAGCTCTAAGAGCTTGTTTCAATCCATATAGGGCTTTCTTCAATATGCAAACAATGTTCATATAATTTTCAACTTAAATCCTTCCATTTGTTCAATGTAAACATCTTCTTTCAGTTCTCCATTCAAAAATGTTGATTTCACATCCATCTGATAAACCTTGAAATCCTTAAAAACTACAAAAGCAAGAAACATCTTGATTTCTCCCATCCGAGCAACCAAGGCATATATCTCTCCTCAAAGTCAATGCCTTCAATCTGTGTGCAACCTTTGCAAACCAACCTTATTTTTTCATTCTCTTCACAAGATTGAATCTCATCTGGAGTGGTAAGACCATTTGCCAGTTGTACATAGTTTCTACTACTTTCTAAGTATTGTAACCTAACAAGATTAGGTAACCTCTCAACTTTAGTTTCCAAAAATATAGTGAGATCCTTCAAAGATAGGTATAGTCAACTTATATGTCATTGAATCAAGATCTACCTCAAGTGGTTAGGCTCTTTTCCAAGGAGCCAAAGCTTTGATACCAATTGTTAAATATCTAGACAACAGACAGGGGGGTGAATCATCTCTCAACTTTAACATTTTTTCAGTTCTTCTACACATTTGGAATAACTAACAAAATTAACTAATATATATAACATGAAAACATATAAACAAAACATATCACACATTAAACATTTGATATGATGTGGAAAAGCTAAGAAGGCAAAAACCACAAAGAATGTTAGTTCTTAGTATATAACACTAGTTAAGGTAATTTTTACAAAAGGTTGCTCACTACCAAAATAGTCACTATAGGATGGCTCACTACCCAAAAAGGTTCGCTATCAAAGGAAGAAAGAAAGAGAGAAAAATAATCCACCACTGTAGCATAATTTGCAATACCGAAACTTCTATTCCTCAACAACAACACACTTCATATAAAATCAACAATGATATCTTTCTTTTTTCAATTTTGCATATCTTCCATCCAAATTTCACGCACACTTGCCACACTAATTCATTTAGTTCATCCTCATATATATACTATCTCCAAGAAATATAATCTTCTAAGTCAACCAAGATAAAGATCTAAAATAGGTTGAAACACTAAACATTTCGATGGTGGGAAGGAATGAGAAGTAGACCATACCACAATACACATCATCGACTAGCTCAATACTTTACATCCATCATATATTTTGGACCCAAATCATGACACACACGCTAAATCAATGTCCTTACTCATCCTCAAATTTTGGACGTAATCGAGACCCAAAATAGCTCTACCCAATACAACAAAAATAAAAGTGAAACCAAGACACTCATAAATATAAATGATCCACATCATATCTGATAAACAAAGAAATCCAGATCACCATCAACTCAATCAATCCACACTGAATATCAATTGAAACACATCTTTTAGAGCATCAAGGATTCTTGGAACGCAAATTTTGGATCAACAATACCAAAACCATGTGTTGACATCAGTGACAAGCATTATGTTGACGTCAATGACAACCAACTTAATTATCAGCAACATCATATTTACAACAATCACCCTATTCATCACTCATGACAATATTCATCAACAACAAACACAAAAAACTATTTGCATAATCTAATTATCAACTCTCCACATGTTTGCATCATCGGATCATCATTTTTGCATCTCTCTCCCTTTGACATTGAGGACAAAGGTAGGCATAACTCCGCCTATGAAATTTACTCTAGCTCCTCCTAAGAGGAAGCACCCAAGCATCTGTCTAGATAAGAATACACAAGCTATATACTGGACCAATGCACATCTGAATGTACATCAGTTGAAATTAGGGAGCCACTAAGTTCTACCACAGATACTCAAAAGTATCATTTCATAGTACCTTTGTGAAGATATATGCAATCTTTTCTTTTGTAGGTACATACTAAAGCTTTAATTCATTATCAAACAAATTTTCCCTCAAGAAGTGATACCAAATAGATACATTCTTTTTTCTTTACCAGATTCTTGAAAACATTAATTTCACTAGTGTTATCACACATTATTGAGATGGGTTGATTTAATATTACACCAATATCATTCAAAGTCTACTTCCTCTATAGAATCTGTATGCAATAGGAAGATGCTACAATATATTCTACTTCAATTATAGATAAAGAGATAGAATCCCGCTTCTTACTTAACCAAGCAACTAACTGATAACCAAGAAAGAATGCCCCATCACTTGTACTTTTCTTTTCATCAACACTTCCAACTGAATCTGCATGTGTATAAGTTAGAGTGAAATCTGAATTTCCAGGATACCACAAACCAAACACTGCTATTCCTTTTAGATATCTAAAATTTGTTTTACTACCACAACATGTGGTTCTTGCTGAAATCTAGCTACCAAAAATACCACATACATGATATTTGGTCTGGTAGCAGTCAAATATAATAGTCCTCCAATCATTGATCTGTATTGAATTGCATTTTCTTTAGAGGACTTATCATCTTTTGTCAACTTGCATTTGGTGGTCATAAGTGTACACATCAATTTGGAATTTTCCAACCGAAACCTCTTCAACAATTCCTTAATGTATTTAGACTAAGAGATGAAAATTCCTTTGTCATTCCGATTTACTTGGAAACCAAGAAATAAATTTAACTAATCAATCATGGACATCTCAAATTCCTTCTACATCTCATTACCAACCTTTCTGCACATGCCTTCATTTCCTCCAAATAATATGTCATCAACATAAATTATAATAATTAAGGTTTTACCTAAATCAGTATTGAAATATAAAATGTTGTTAGTCAATCCCTTCTGAAAACTTTGATCAATCAAATACTTGTCTAGCCTTCCATACCAAGATCTAAGAGCTTGTTTCAATCCATATAGGGCCTTCTTCAATATGAAAACAATGTCCAGATAATCTTTCAACTTAAATCCTTTTGGTTGTTCAATGTAAATTTCTTCTTTTAGTTCTCCATTGAAAAATGTTGATTTCACATCCATTTGATAAACCTTGAAATCCTTAAAAACTACAAAAGCAAGAAATATTTTGATTTCCCCCATCCGAGTAACCAAGGCATATGTCTCCTCAAAGTCAATGCCTTCAACCTTTGTGTAACCTTTGCAAACTAGCCTTATTTTTCATTCTCTTCATAAGATTGAATCTCATTTGGAGTGGTAAGACCATTTTCTAGTTGTATATAGTTTCCACTAATTTTTAAGTATTATAACCTAAATAGATCAGGTAACCTCTCATCTTCACTTTCAAAAAATAATAGTCGGATCCTTCAAAGATAGGTATAGTTAGTTTATGTGTCATTAGATCAGGATCTACCTCAAGCAGTTAAGATCTTTTCCAAGCAACCAAAGCTTTGATATGAATTGTTAAATATCCAGACAACACAGAGGGGGGTGAGTCAACTGTCAACTTTAAAATATTTTAGTTCTTCTACACATTTTGAATAACTAACAAAATTAACTAATATAGATATAACATGAAAATATATACCCAAGAAGGGAAAAACCATAGAGAATGTTAGTTCTTAGTATATAACACCAGTTAACTGCCAAAATGCTCACAATAGGATGACTCACTACCCAAAAAAGGCTTAGTATGAAAGGAAGAAATAAAGAGAGAAAGATAATCTACCACTGTCACAATTTGCAATACTGAAACTTTGATTCCTCAACAACAACACAATTCACATATAATAAACAATGATGCCTTTCCTTTTTTAATTTCGCATAGCTTCCATACAAATTCCACAGGCACTTGTCGCACTAATTCACTCAGTTCATCCTCATATATATACTATCTCCAAGAAATATAATCTTCTAAGTCAACCAAGACAAAGATCTAAAATAGGTTGAAACACTAAACATTTCAATGGTGGGAAGGAGTGAGAAATAGACCATACCACAATACACATCATGGATCATATCAACACATTCTATCCATCACATATTCTGGACCTAAATCATGACACACATGATAAACCAATATTGTTACTCATCCTCAAATTTTGGACATAATCCAGACCCAAAATATCTCTACCTAATACAACAAAAATAAGAGTAAAACCAAGTACTCATTAATATAAACGATCAACACCATATCTGAGAAATAGAGAAATTCATATCACCATCAACTAAATCAATCTATGCTAAATGTCAACCAAAACACATCTTATAGAGAATCAAAGATTCTAGGAACACAACTTTCAAATCATCAAAACCAGAACCATGTGTTGACATTAATGACAATAATTATGTTGACATCAATGATAACCAACATAATTATCAACAACATCACATTTGCAACAAAACACACCTTGGATTGAGAGAGAAGGGATGAATCAGTCTAGACATAATACTTAGACTTTACTACCTAATCCACAAACTCTCTAACTTATTCTTATCAAGAACAATGAAATATATAACAATACAATACCATGCACAAGAGAAAACTAGATTTATATGGAAAACCCAAATAGGGTAAAATAGCTGTCAGAGTCAACTCACAATATATAAAATAAATATAATATAGTTTTAGGCTCACTGCTAAGGAAATACACTACTCCTGAAAGGACTTGCATGCTAGAGTGCACAATCCTTTAAGGCAAGATAGAAAGCTTACAATCTAAAGAATAGTTCTCCAAAGTAGGTTATAATGAATATATGAATCAACATGTAGGTCTTCAACCATACTCCCTCCGACAATCTCCAAACATGAAGTTATCCTTGAATCTTTATCTCAAGTGACCAACTACACAACAATCACCACAAATCCATTTTGTCACAATTGACTTATGTATTTAATGATATAATCATGTATGCATAGCACACACATTGATCCACATACATCTATACTCACACACTCACTCACTCTTTAAACATAAATTTCATCCTCTATATATACTATTTTCTTCATTTCAAACATCAATTAGGTTGGCCATAACATAGGACAAGCATATGTCTTATCAAATTTGGCCACCCAAAAAACATTATGGTGAAAGTAGTCTAATCTAGGAGGTAGAGATGACCTAAAACATATTAACACTTCTCTCCAAGTAGGTAGAAATAATTCACACACTATTAATCATCCTCCAAAGGTCAACAACAAGGTATGATGTAGATACACCAAACAACATGCTAAAAGTAGGCTGAAAATATATATTCTAGATGAACAGGTTTTATGTGGATCATACAGCAACAAAGGACCCAAAATAAATACAACAAAAACTTTTAAGAAATTGAGGACATCCAACGATTCATCTCCACATCAAGGAACTACACCAGTTGATTGAACAAAAGTAGTTACCCTAAAAAATAGATTCTAATAACCATGCATCATCAAACACACATTCTAGTAATATGCAAAAAAATCTTGGATTTCCATGAACATCCAACAGCATTCTCAAAACCTTGCTTCACTTATCCACATCAGGATAATATTATCTTGACATAATTGTTAATAAACACTTCATTTTATAGATTCGATCAAACATGAAATATAATATCATTACTTGGAGATGACAACAACATTTGCTAATTGAACCAAGACACAACATAGATATTGCAAACACTTCCTCCAAGTTGCAAAACTAAAAAATCAATGTAAATAAATTTGAATCATTTCTTGGACCATTTCTAATAGAGAATGAGACTATCAACTAAAAATAATTACTAACCATATCAACTGCAACATCAATTACCTAAAAATATATGAGTGCAATGTCCATAGAGCATGATAATTATATCAAATTCCATAATTCCATATTTGTAGATGCAGAGGAATATAGAGAATTATTTTGGGTATACATCAATACACACTCCTTATAGCAACTTTCTCCATCAAGCTTCCAGGGACCAAATCTTCTTGAAAATAAAAGATTATCACTCAATATGCAATCTTCATTATATTATCATACATGTAATCCTTATTTGAACAACCCAGCCTATCTAAGAATTAACATATCATCACAACCATTACATTTTCAATAGTGTCAATATAATCAACTCAGTCTAGACATAAGAGACCAAGCAAGTGGAGATCCATAAACCATTTGCAACCAATATCCATGTGTGCATCACATCAACTTCTTAATAATAGTTAATAAAATCATGAAAAGAAAATATAAATAAAAGCCATGACAAACAATTTCCTAAGTAGTCTCATCATCACATACTCAATGATCTATTCAACTAGTCGTACAATTACTGATGTCAATTACATCACTGTTGCCAACAAACACTTCCTCAAAAATTGGAAAACTAATCATGAGTCAATCATCTCTACACCACTACATGTCAATTATTTTATTTTCTATTCATGTTCTTCGCATATGCCCCCTATCAATATTAATCCAATAAACTACTACTTTCCCTAAGGAAAAACATAAATTATCCTATTCTCATCCTTCTACATCTTTTGCTAAGATATTCAAATCAATACATATTGCCATAGATATCTAATATACAATATAAATGAGTCCTTTCCATGTAACAACTTTCCTTCATTATCATGCTGAGCATATTGTACTAGAGAGAGTCCCTAATAGAAGCGATAATAGTTAAGGGGGATAAGATATAAATGCTTCCCCTAACCCTTTTCTTTACTTTTAGTTTTTGGAAGCACATTTGTACCATCTTGGGGTATAGATTCATTCTTCATCTTATCATCTTCCTTATCTTTTGTCTTCTTTACCCACATCTTTTTCATTTCTTTCTTTATTTGATCAACCTTCTTTTGTGAATTATTTGTCCTGACATTCTTTCCTTAGTAGAATCTAGATACATGTCTTGAACTATTACAATTATAGTAGCTAATATTTTGTTGTGAGACATGCCTTCTTTCTACACTATATGTACATTTCGTATTCTTATGAATAATCATGTTACATGTGTAGCAATATCCATTGAAATATTTAACATTTCTCATATCCATAACATCATTACTCATAGTTCTACTTCTGCATTCACTTGCTCTATGACCATATTTGTTGCATGCATAGAACTGACCATTAAAAGATTGATGCCTCAAACCCCTAATTGAGATTATGTTCACTCTACTTCTATATTTTGCATCTTTATGTCATATCCTTGGACACAAGAAACAATTACCATTAAAAGATTGAAGATACCTAGTTGGAGAAATTTTAATGGTAATTCTTATATTTAAGGTTAAGATGAGTCTTCCACCTTTAGCTGATAGACGAATTTGTCTATGGTTTTAAATAGTAATGATGTTGAGATTGAGTTGCATGTTATTTGTTCCCACCAATAAAATTAGGAGATAAATTATCCCTCAATCCAACACACATGTTGCCTAATATACCAAATGTTTAGGAGTGAAAATGGGATGAAATAGCTATCAACTCCATGAGGACCAAACCCCCTTTCAACCAAACATTAAAATACAAACCACTAGAGGATGGATATGTTTGACTAACTCTTATCCAAATAGAGGCAAGAAATTTGTTGGGCTCTATTCATTTTTTCTCTAAAAAATATAAACTAACTAAGATCTAAATATCCATAAATGAATAAAATGAGCTGAATAACTACTTGATATAGAAGATGAAAGTATAAAAACAAGTATATAAGTGAAATCTAAACTAAAAAATGTAGCTATGCCTAAAAATAGAGTTGAAAGTAAGAGGTCTGTTGGCAAGAGACACTATTTTGGTGAAAATCAATGCATGATAGATGCTTAAGAGTTGTAATTGATGGCAACCCAGTTTCGAAATCACATCCAGTGTACATAGATTTGACTTACTAGAAGTCATATTTTAGATAAAGCATATGTCTAGTAGGTGGATAACAGTAACTGGTAGAGCATGAGATCATTGTGCACATCTTGATTTTGGTGGTGTAATTTTGGTTATGGTGATTTAGGCAAATGATTTGAGGTTGAGGCATCTTATCTTGTGGTACTGATGTCCAATATTGATTATTGAGATAGATTAAAGGTCCGATATTGAGTAATTTAGTTAGGACTAAGCTATTTTGGTGTAACATGTGTTGCATAATCTTAGGGTTGATTTTGATGATTGGTTTCATGTTTGAGGAGTTTGAGCCAACTTATAAGAAGCTTTTTATCATTCTATTTGGGTCTTCATTTGGATTTGTGGGTGGATTGAGCTGACCTAAGGTTACCCATTTCATGTTGCATGTTATGCAGTTTTTGTGATGTCGACATGTTTGAGATCTTATTAGGTTGTGCGGATATATAATATCAATCTAGATGATAATTTTATATAGGATACATGTGAATATGGATGTGTGGTATATGAATGAGCATTAGAATGAAAAATTGGTGCTCCAGTAGATGACCTTTGCAGCAAAATAGGGCAGAAAGGTAGAATAGCAATTGACAGTCAAATTGTACTTAATCAGAACTAATGTTTGGCATATGTATATGATATATTCTAGTTCATAATTTGTAATTACTCCTATATCTCATTTGTAGGATAGTGATTCCTCAAGGGTTGTTGCCCTCTTATGTAATTAAGCAGTGAGCTCTAGGCAGTGTGCCTGAATGCAAGTGGATTCCCCTTATGTAATATTATCATACTTCTTGTCATAGTATTATAATATTATGGGTTCAAATCCCACTGTGGTTTTTCCCTTTCCGGGTTTCCATGTAAAAATATTGGTGTTATGGTTGTGTGATTGATTTCTTTATGTTTCTACACTTTGCTTTCATTCTTATACATCTGTTGGTTTAAGAATCAACTTAATAGATTTATAAATTGTAAAACACTATTTCACCCACTCTTAGTTTTCATTGATTCCAACAAGTCACTATTTCTAGGCATCTATCTAACTGATGGATTGATAAGCATTCAGAATGGATTCAAGACTCTAAGACTTTGTACTTGCACCATGCCAAATTTGAGCAAGAAATGGACGTCAAGGGTGCTAAGATGCCTGATCTTGGAGGTCAAAGGAACTTGGCACCATAGTCCAAATGTGATCAAATTTTTAGTGATTTTTGGTCTCTAGGTCTTGGTAACTTTCTTGTCTTCTGTCTTTATCTAAAACCTATATCTAAAAATGCAAAAGAGAGAGAAGGTGTAGTTGTGGCTATATAGGGGTTTGCCTTAGTTAACCCTCTATTTTAGTGATTTCCACATTTAAAAAATCACCACCTTAATTGTAAAAATATTGTATCTAAAGCTTACCTGTAGAAATTGGAGAATAACATGAAACTATATACAACCCCTAAAGGAAAGGTACAAGGAAATCAGTAGAAAGTGATCCTTATCATCCTCCAACATCTCTTGAAGATTCCATCATGATTAATTAATGTTGATGAATACTTGATATTGTTCAACCAGCCTTGAATTTGTATATCTAGAACTGCACATTAAGTAGTAATTTTTCATCATAAGGATAACATTATTGATTCATATCGCAAATACTGATAGTAAGTTGCTTGTATATGAAACCGTAACTTCAAAATGATAAATGACCAGCTCAGAATTACTATTATTTCTATAGGAGATAGTTCCAAAAATGGCAAGATTGACTCTTTATCCTCTTGAAAATTTAGTCAAAAATCATTAGTTAGTGTTCCTAAGAAACATTGAGCCAACAAAATTGGCCAAATTTTTTTAGGGTTGCAAGATAATATGATCTTAATTCTAGAACTATAATTTATGTTGAAAATTATAATATTTAAGTAAAAAATTATAATATTTAAGTTAGGTGAAAGTTGTTTTAAAAATATAAATAGGATAGGACTTATAATGAATTAAGATGAAGGAAAAAATGAAAGGGGATACCTAAAATTAAGGGCCCAAATAAGAGTGTGATGAGATTTAAATTAAGAAAGGACTCACATTCTTGAGTTAAACATTAAATAAATTCTAGAATAGGTCTTATAATGTATAGAGGAATGAAGAACACTAAAAAGAGTTCTAGGAGAGTGCAAAATAGGACTCCCTAATTAAAGGAGTACAATTTATATTGTTGCATTTAGTCCCAGCTTTAGTCATCATATAACACTACCCACATATACAAACTAAAGTAAAAAAAAGTAAATATGCATTTAAAAAAGGGTATTCGCAATGGTGCCAAATGAAGCCCCTAATGTAACAATACCTACAAATAACATTAGGAATCGTATTCTACAAAACCACTTTGTTAGTGTGCATAAAAAGCCATCTAGAATTGTTAATAATAATGCTAAAATTTAAGGGTATCTATATGGCCCCCTATTTCTTCTTTCTCATTAAAATGTAGAAACAATGTACCATCTTTACCATGTCAAGTTGTCAAATGATAGGTGATGACAAATAATATAAATGAATTTCTTAAAAAAATTAAAACAACTCAAATATCATTTGGGAAGTGAGAGGATAGAATCATGATTCTAATGCAATAGATGTCCTACAAATTGGTTCTATAACTCAAGTTATGAAAAATGAGTTAGCTATGCTAAATTAGGGTTTTAGAGGAACATACCTTTAAATAGTGAAAAATCCACTATTCACTTCTTGATTCAAGTGTACAGGGGTCCATAAGGGTCAAGAAGTTGAGTAGACAAAGACTTCAACCCAAGAGGATGGAGGTCTTGAGGTGAGATATCAAAGGGGGTGGCTAGGAACATGAGGTAGGACATCCAAATCTACTTGGTATTATAATCCCAATAGGACCCACTAGGGCGCCATGATCCCACTTGGCTGCCATGGACCCATCTAAGTGTGATGGACCCACATGGGTAGCATGGACCCATAATTATTGCATGGTGCCATCTAGGTCCTAGGGTCATAATGAAGCTTACATGAGATACAACATAGAGTTTATGAAAGAGAGATATAATATTATGAGAAATATGTTTATAAAATAATGATTTTGTGTTTGTAGGCTCTTTGCAAATATGAGAGCAGATAAGTAGCCATATTGATGCATGCCTTCAGGTTAGGCTAGTGATATTCCTCCTAATGCATGTATGTTGCTTCATTATATAATCCTTGATTAGGTGCATCACATTCCTACAATGAGAAACAATGATGTGATGCTAATGGATTTGATGAAGAAATAGGATGCAAACACCTCTACCTTCAATCTTCTAACATAGGAGATGATGGTCACATTTGAGGATATGTATCAAGGGAGATGAGGGAGTGCAAGACATTACTATTACACAAGAGGGGCCATAGGATCTTACTTTTATATCTTAGGATTAGATATACTACACAAGTCAGGCTACACCTAGGGACTAGGGGATGTATCTTTGTATAGTGGTTGCTACATACTACTAGAGACATTCCTCTTCTCAAGAAGATTCTCATCATGAATATTTCTTTATTCATAGTAGCAAACAACCAAGTAACTAACCTTCATGGTATCCTTCTTCTCACTATTTAGAGGATGGGGAAGCAACAAATCGTCTATGCATGAGGGTGGACAAATAGCACACCTTTATCATGACCTAGGTAGATATGTATATTATGATGGAAATAGCTTGATGCTATGGACACTTATCCAAGTATGGGTATTTGAGCATATCACATTTGCTAGACTAGTGAGATTTCCTATTAATATATTACCTTATGACCAATGAGAACATGCATACACATGTTGAAGATAGTGGTAGAGAGAAGACTTGTTGCATTGGAGAGTTATCTTTGATCATCTAGAGCCCCTAGACATAATGTGAAGACCCTATAGAGCTATGATGCAGTAGCTGGGGTAGACTAGATAGTTAGCAAGGATACAACTGTTGGAATCCAAGAACACTAAGAGGGGGGGGTGAATGAGTGTTCTACTGGTAAAGTTAGTTTTGAAATTGTTTCTTATTATCCCGTTAACAGTAAATAAAATTAAAGTGCATACACTAAATAATACATAAAAAGGAAACACGATAAAACCGATATTTATACATGGAAAACCCTACAAAGGGAGAAACCACGGTGGGGCTAATACCCAAAATATCTATATACTTGATGAAGGTATACAAATAATACATAAATAGGATTGCACATGCAATTAGGCCAACTGCCTAGAGCTCACTACTCGAACACAAAATAGGAAGTCTCACTGACTTACAAAGGATTACAAAGCAATTACAAACTGAAATGAACTTGTGAAATGCATCCGACCATGCTGGGTAATTTATGGTTCAAGCTCTAATAGCCAACTTTGTATACTGGTTGTTTGATTCATTGTTCTTGTATTGCTTATGTTGTCCACGTGAAGCTGCACACAAATGCTTCTAATAGCTGACCAAAATGCGTATCGATACTCACTAAAACATTGACAACCAAAAATTCACATTCCATAACTCATATGATCTATCGCCAAAAGAATCTCCTTAAATATGCTTCTAGCTTTACCATGTCGGCTTCAATGAGAAATATAAACGTGTCAGTTATGAGTACATAATGAATTTCAAACATAAACCCAATGACCATGTCGAACATCATACGTTACCACAAAATCCATGAAAGAAATAATTGGGACCAAAATATTTCCTGTCTGGGTCCTATCCATTACCGGCTTCCATATACATGTTATCGAGATTAGTTACCAGGAATGAAGCAAAGTGAATGTTGGTGTCAGTTGTGAAGCAATATGAATACCGATGAAGTCTAATGAATGTCAATTAACAAAAAGAGATAAGACAATGAAACCAAATAGAGGTTATATACACCTAAAGATGAAATTCCATGAGATGATGAGTTGCCATCAATGATAACCCAAAATTTCATTAAATCTTACCGAATGAGTGTCAATTGTCAACAATCTCCCCATTTGGCATTGATGGAAACAATCATGTGAATTTTGGTGTCAACCCTAAATCTGCCTCTGAATCTGCATAACCTCCTGACCTATACATGAATTTTCTATATACATATGATGCTCCCCTTGAGAAATATATACATTTTTCACTTACTCCTCCCCCTTTGACATCAATGACAAAGCAGGGTGTCCTCAAAGAATTCTGTACAAATATAAACATGAGCCAATTCTATACAAACTTAAAAATATCTGCCTACATGGTCTTCAAAAATGAAAAATAGGTATCCCAACCTTTCTTAAGAGATTAAATAATGGAGATGAATCCATTCAAGATAATGGCATAATACTCAATTTCATTTGACGTAGTGGGATCCTCTCTCTGCATATTAGAAATACACATATTATGAAACAATAAATTATCTATCGGGGGACAAATAAGATTCTGAAGCTCATTTTCTCTCTTTAATATATTATCCCTATCCTTCTCCAATTTCAAAATTTGACCAATAACCACCAAAGAATTTGCTAGATTGACTGCTGGGTTGTAAGAGTGAGAAATGTGAATTAAGTTTTTCTTATAATCTGACAGTTGCTTGTCTATGGAGTTGGTGAGATTATCAAAATCTAGACAAGTCTTATATACACTACCTCCAGCTACCAAAGCTGTATTAGTGGATTGCAAGAAGGTCTCGAGTTTTTCCTTATCAAACTCAATCATTTGCAAAAATTTTAACTTTTGGACCGCCACAAAATTTTCTTTAGCCTCTATTAGTGAAATTTTCAATAAAGAATCATTGTTCTTGGGAATAAAATCCATAATTTCCTCTAGTTTACTAGAAGAGCTTGTGCTCTCTTGAGCTTGAAATTGAGGGACTAACTGGTTCACAACTTCAAAATTGTGTTCAATTAATTTCTTGTCTTTTGACTCTTCCTAAGCCAATTCCTGAGTTGCATTCACCAGAGGAGCTGCTACTACCAAAATTTTCTTAGCCGGTGACATTTTATGGTAGGGTTTGTCAAAACTGATGGAAAAATGTGATGAATTCCTTTTGGCTATAGTAGAAGTACCAATTGCCAAGCTGGAAGAGAAATCTACCACAGTTTCCTTACCCTTATCATTTGGTGAGGTAACCTTTGAATCTTTTAGCTCTTGTGCACCGGTGGATTCGCCACTTGGTGTCTTATCCAAAACCTATACATTCTTTGTATCCTTATTCTCTGAATCCTTATTTACATATACCTCTATATCCTCTGCAATCTATACATTATCTGTCAGTATATCCTCTATTACAAAATGTGACTCAGTAACCGATACAGTGGTATCCGGTGGAGTACTAGTCGATTTCTCACTATCTACACTTTATTGATCTACTGATTGCTTATCCTTAGGCAACTAAATATTTTTTGACTGCACAAAACTAGAACTTAACTCATCCTAAATTCAAAATAATTCTCACCCATATCTCAATCGTTTCCTTTCTAATTTCTTTAAATCTTTCCACCATAAGGTTGTTTATTCTGTACTTAGGGTTAAATTCTGATGATCTAGTTTTATTAATTAAGTCATCCATCTCCAGAGGAGTTATTGTGGGTTAGAGATTCACCAATTAAATCTCTTTAATCTATCGGTCCAAAGTCTGAGCATGAAGTTTTCTGACCTCTAATTTGTCATACAACTCCCTAGGCAAAAATTTCTTTAGTTCTATCAATGCCCTATTAAAAGAATCAAGATATAAAAGAATGGCCTTTTATATTTCCTTCTTGCTCTTTTCATCAAAACCATCAAAGAATGAAGAAATATTATCTAAGTTATCATCATTTATAATCTGATCTATCAAATTTGAGTGTCCCTTTTCTTCTTACCAGTTCTTCTTTTTTCTTCCAGTTTGGGTTGCTCCTTTGTTTCAGGTCTTTTCTTATATACAATTGTGATCTTTGGCTTTCAAGGAGTCTCCTTGACTAGTTCTTTCTTTTGTTTCTCTTTCTTCTTCCTCAATACTCTAGCAAAAACTCCTTTCTTCTTAGGGATTCATTTCACCTCTTCTTCTGATTCTGTTTCTTCAGAAGAAACAATCATATATTGTCGGGTAGCCTTCTGCTTCTTCTTGGGTGGCTCTGCTGGTTTTTGACTAGCAGGCTCAGCTAAAGATTCTTCTGGTTGTTCAGAAGTCTTTGTAGTTATCAAGACCACATCTAGTGTGGCCAAAGCTACTTTCTGAGCTTCCTTATCATCTTTTCTCTTCTACTTCATTTCTTCTTTCCTCTGGGTTTCAAGAATCTTAACTTTTTGCTCAACTTTATCCTTGTCATGATCTTCACTTATCAATGATTCTACTGCCACCTTTGTCATTTTCTTCCTAATTGCTGGGGTAACCTATTCCTGATGAGCTTTAAGTCCTTTTTCTCAAGCAATGCAAAAATTTTCTTCCTTCTCATTAGCCGGTGCCTGTAGTAAATGTTGTGCATCGACATCCACTGTAGCCTCATCAAGATCATAGCCCATTAACATTATCTAGATTATTCTTGTTTGAACATCTTCCATCATACATTCATCTTTATTGACGATAAAACAAATTGTATCCTTATAATTTTCTATTATGGATCTATTCTTCATTTCTTCCTAGAATGTATTGAAGAATGCCCATAAGTTAGCTTTACTTAACTTGTCCCCTTGCCTATCCAAAATTTGTGCTATTTGAGTAGCTATCGGGTGGTCAAAAGCCCATTGAATCTTGCCAAAACTGGGAGAAGTACCCAAAATGTAAAATACCAAATAGATAACTACAGATCCATATCAAAAAGTGTTCTTCTTGTCTTTCTTGAACTTTTGGAGGTTTGTAAGAAGTTCTTTCAGCATTACACTACATAATTCGTAATGCACATCCTCCTTAACCATTTGATGAGCAACCAAAATGTTGTTGCTAGATATAGATTTTAGCTGGTTAGACTTATATACCTTGTAACTGATAATCATCATGGAAAATTTTACATCAATATCTCTAACATCATCAACCCTCATAGATCTACCATCAAAAGTTAGGCTAGTAAGTTTATTGAGCTTTGTGTTATAAATATTGCACCTCAGACAGGAAACACCATTAATTTTGTGTAAACAAGTGACATTTTTTATCACTTCCTCCATGATCTTGTACGACTGGTCCAACTAGATGAACTCTCCATGAATGTGACTCAAAACATATCGCACCCATTCTGCCTCATCAAAAGATATAAAATATATGAACTATGTAAAACCCTTCCTCTACAGGTGTGCAAATTTTGGTTTGAGTTGGTTGTTGGTTATTAGGTTTTGGGTAAAAATGTAGGACAACTCATATCCTCCAAGTTCCTCAATATCACAATGGATATAAGCCCTAATATCGTTAGTATGAAGAACTCCATGGTGAACCTTCAAAAATGCACCCAATGGTTCATTCAAAAGGGACTTAAAAGGATGCTTCTTGAAAACTGTGTGAGTGTGGTTCTTGATCTCAATCACCAAAGGAGTGTCGATACAGGATAAAGATGAAGCCATTATAACCATATATCCTAACTAGGATTTCTGCAAATGAAAACATATTAAAATGCAACCGGGAGATCAAATTGCCTTTAAAAGAAGATGTTTGCACAAGTTGCCTTGAACTCTCAATCACTCTAGGGATTCGCTCATCCAAATGCTTGATCACTGTGTGAATAAAATAACTTAATCTTTCTTTATTTGTCATCGTTAACCCTAATTTTACATTGTCATAAATGCTGCTAGTTTGGCTTGACTGATTCACATAGTCTGGAAGTAGGTATCGGTAAACATCTAAAATCTCGTGAGTACCCATCCGCAATTAGAAATCTCTAACTACAAATCTAATCTAGGGTATTTGCATGATCTCCAATGATTTTCCTACCCCTAAGGTCGAGTGCCTTAGTTAATGGTTGTGTCTGCTATTGGTGTGGGACCTGATGACTCTATTGGGTGTCCTACCTGTGGTGTATCAGATCTTCTTACCCATCTTTTTTCATTCTTATTTTTGATGTCTTCCACTTTTGCCTTTCCCTTCTCATCTGCATTTCTATTAGTTGTCGGTGGGTTCTTACTTTTGTAGTATTTAGCAATATGCCCAATATTGTTGCATGCATAACAGACAATATTGTTCTTCTGAATTTCTTTGTTAACCCCTTGATTTCCTTTTGATCTGCATTGTTTAGCCATATGTCCAAATCTACTACATGCATGACATCTTACATTTCCAAGATCGGTTAATGATGCATTGTTCTGATTATTCCCATTTCTACACTGACTAGCCATATGACCATATTTGTGAGCATTAGGTTGTCTTACCAGTGATTTTTGGTTCTGGTTGTCATGATTCTTCTTTTGTGTAGTATCAACTATTTCTCCTTTTTCATAACCAAGACCTCTTTTGTCATTAGCTTCTCTCTAATTCTTCAACATTTCATCAAGTTTAGAATAGCTATCCTTGAACTTGTCCTTGTACTCATTTGCAATAACCAAGTAACCTCTCATGATTATAATCTATCTTTCAAGTTCCTGTTCATTATTCTAGGACTGGGTCAGCTCAAGTTTCAACATATCATTCTCATGTATCAATATGTTGCATTCATCAGATCTGTCCTTCAATGCTTGAGCTAGGTTTTCTTAATTTTTCTTTATGTCCTCAACCTCCTTGCACATCCTCATAGGTAGTGCTTGCATCTCATTCTTCAAGATAGTGTTCTCCTGAGTAAGTTTCTGATAATGATCCTTCATAGCATCTTCCTCATCACTGTTTTGATTTTGTAATTGATCATAAAGTTCCTTCCTCTTAGCCTTGACAACTAAAAGATTTACTTGCAATGAAATGATGTTTTCTCTAGCTTTTTTTTTTTTTTAGTATATTGTTCTCCATCTGCTCATTATCAAGATCCTCAATATCAAGTTGTAGTTGTTGTTGCAGACTGGTATCCCTTGATTCTAAATTTAGGATCTTCCTCAAGTGGTTAAACTTCTTTTGAGGAACCAAAATCTGATACCAATTGTTGTAATCTAAGAACACTGAGATTTCTACCGATAAAGTTAGTTTTGAACTTGTTTCTTATTAATCAGTTAATAGTAAATAAAATTAAAGTGTATAGACTAAATAACACATAAAAAGGCAACACCATAACACCAATATTCATATGTGGAAAACCCTTCAAAGGAAAAAACCACGGTGGGGCTGATACCTACAATATCTATATACTTGATCAAGTATACAAATATTACATAAAGGGGATTGCACATGCAATCAGGCCAACCGCCTAGAGCTCATTGCTCAAACACAAAATAGAAAGTATCACTAACTTACAAAGGATTACAAAGTAATTACAAACTGAAATGAACTTATGAAATGCATTTGACCATGGTGGATAAGTTCTGGTTCAAGCTTTGATAGCTAACTCTATCTTTCGGTTGTCTGATGCTTTGTTCTTCTACCACTTATTTTGTGCACGTGAAGCTACACACAGTGTTATGGTTCCCAAAGTAACTGAGAGGGGGGGGGTGAATCAGTATCTAACTGGTAAAAGAATTTTCTAAACTTATAAAATAAATTGCATCTCAAAACAGTGTACCAGTAAACAAGAATTAATGTAGTAAATAAGAACAATAATCACAACATGAAAAACACACCATAAAACAATATTTTAATGAGGAAACCCAGTGTGGGAAAAACCTCAGTGGGATTTGTGACCCACAATATTCACTTACTGGCCAATAAGGGAATATTACTTATATAATAGGGGCCTGCACATGTAGGAAGGCCAAGTGCCTAGAGCTCACTGCTCAGTTACAAAAGAAGTCTCACTGACATATAGAAGTGGATTATATAAATCCAATGTCATGTACTACTTCGGATCAACATCTACTTTGCCAGGTTCAGTACCAGTTTAAGCTCTTGCAATAATCATAAATCCTTTTCCAAAGTTCGCCTTAATATTCGCACATTAGTTCTGCAATAATCTAACCATATCCGTATGTACTAAATGATCTACAAGTTCTCATACTCATATGAGTCTTATTACAATTCACCATGTCAGCTTACAAAAAGATTTTACAATTAAATATAAAATATAAAAAAACAAAATCCTATTGGCCAGGTGCCAGTAATCATCTTATCGTTGTTGGTGAACTGTATGTTGGTGTAGAGTCTATCGGTGCCGGTGCCTGTCGGTGTCATATGATTGTAAGGTTGTCATCAATGACAATACCTTCAATCACCTACAATTTCTCATTGGAGTGTGTATTTGCCAACAATCTCCCCCTTTGTCATTGATGGCAATAGTCATGAGAAAAATCCAAAAAGTGTCATCCAAAAAGATCTGTCAAAACTATCTTACCAAAACTGTCAAAACTGTGTTACCAAAATGTGTGCTCCCCCTGAGCTGATGATGTTTTCAACTGATCATTTTTGTCATCTCCACTACTCCCCCTTTGGCATCATTGACAAAGGCTGTGATTCAATGTCAATTGAGTGTGGTTCCTGTCTAGATCCTTGTAACTGGTTAGTTACAATCTGATATAACTCTGCTAAAGCAACATTTAAACTATTGTAGAATCTTTCACTTTCCTTTATTGCTGCTTCAGTCCTCTGAATTATACTGGCGAGAAAGTGCATTTTCTCTTCCAGTGTTGTAAGTCCTAGATCAAGAGCCTCAGAAATATCTTTTCTCAAAGAGATGAGGATATCCAGTTTAGGACTTAGTCTACACTTCAGTTCTTTTGCCTTAAACTTTAGCTTTTTTTTGCCTTTTTCAAGCTTTTCAATTTTCTCTTCAAAAACTGCAATTTCCTATTCAACTGCTGATAATGAGTCTAATGAACCTATTAGATTGTTAGCTATATTATTGATTTCCTTTTGATCTTGGCTGATTTCTTCATCTATATCGTCTATCAAAATGTTTGTTTTGCAGGTATCTCTGTATAATTTCTTGAATTCCAAAATTGTTTTGCCTAGTACTGGTAATAAGGTATCCATATGTTCCTTATTTTTACTGACTGTTTCCTTAAAGAATTTTTTTTTTCTTTATTCATTTTCTCTTTGAAGGTCTCTTCATTTATCTGATCAAGTGTTAGTAGGTTCCTGGTTATTTACCCGGTTATGTACTTAGACAATGTGTCTAATTGACCTAAAGAATCTTTGTTCTGTATGTTACACTTAGGTGCTATCAATTTCAAAATTGGTAAAGTGTCATCTATAGCCTTGTATGCTAGTGCATTACACTTTGTTATTTTCTTGATTGAATCTAGCAATACCTCTATCACATTGGTTGGCCTAAATTCAGACATAGAGGTTCTGAAGGATTGTCCAATTACCTTTACAATTAGTAATCCGCCAATGGTAGTAATAGCTTTTATTTCTTCTCCTTGAGGAGGATCAGTTTGTATCTCTATTTCCACTACCAAAGGTTTAGGTTTATTAGATGTAGCTGGTGGCACTATCTCTGAATGTACCTGTGAATCCTATTGGTCTACCTATTTCCTATATGTGTTTCTATCAGTTTCTTTGTGCTCTCTACTGGTGGTTTCTCTGATTGTGCCTCTAATGATTTTACAGTGGTATCCACTACCGGTTTTTATTTTGCACCTCAGAGATGTCTACAGCTAGTATCTCAACAAATTTTTCATTTCTATCAGTTGTTGGTTTCTCAGTAGATACATCATCATGTATACCAGTGCTATCTTCTTTTCCTATATCCATTGTCTGTTTAGTTTGTTTCTCATTCCCAATTTCAATATCTCCAACTATATCTTCAACATTTGTCTCAATTGTTTTAACTTCTACTGGTGGCTCAGTTGCCACATCTCTCTTCTCATTTGATTCCTTATCTACAATAATATTGACTTCATGTGTGTCAATATTCATTGTATATAACACTTCTTAATCAGGATTTGTATCTTTGTGAGGTGTTTCCATACTCTTTGTTGCTAATGGAGTATCATCAGTTTGTACTGGTGGAGTATCAGAGGAAGGTGGGGGTAAGTTATTAGTTATTTTTAGGCTCAGAGGTCCACCTACCTTGCCTTTTCCCTTATCCTTTTTTTCATCCTAGCCTTCAAAGCTAGAAAATGTTCATTTAAATTCTTTTCTTTGTCATCTCCCATGTTTTTTAGAATGTCAAGTAACTTTTTGCCTACCGGTATGTGAAAACCAAAGTCTTTTCTACTAATACCGAGTACTTCCTTGGTGATATACAATATTAATCACACAAGTAAGTTGCCAAATTTGAAATTCCCTTTCTTGTCACCCTTGATTTTCTTTAGGTTGTCTATCAATTTGTCTTTCAACCATTCACATATGTCAATCTTGGCATTGTTGTTCACTAAGTCATAAGCACTTTTAATATACAAGCTACAAACAGAGTTTAGTCTATTGGCATGAGTGGCTTTATAACCAAGTATCATGCTAATGAACTTCACATTTATATCCTTAACATCGTTGACTCGTAAGGATCTCTTGTCAAAAGTTGCACCGATTAGGGTTACCACAGTGTCATTTGGAACCTTTTTAGTTTTGTTAGGCCTCCTACCAGTGGAAGGTAAGCCTTTCACTGCCCTAACTGCCTCTTTGGTAATCTTATGAATGAAATCCAACCAAAAGAAATCCCCATGTACTCTGCTCAAGACAATCCTTATAACATCTTTGGGAAAATCAGGGATACTAAGAATGTCCACAAAACATAGGGTTTCCACTATCTTGTGTTCCAGTTTCACATTTCCATTTTCATCACAAATTATAGTCCTATACATGTTCATTATTTCTTTAGCTCCTAGTTCCTCAATATGACAATACATATAGATTCTAGGATTCTCAACATAAACTACTCCCTTAGGTATTTTTTAAAATGCTCCTAGGGTATCATCCTTCTTCGCAATTTTGGGAATGATTTTAAACATGGGTCTAGGGCACTTAATAACTTCAATCATAGTAGGGTTTGCAATAAATTCAGGTGTAGAGGAGGAAGCCATTTATATAAATACCTTAATCTTCCTTGAGGTATGAGTGCTTGATTGATTTGCTTCACTTTTCGCTAAGAATGCCTTCACTCGATATTTTCATGCTCTCTGGAAGTTTGAATGCTCGGTGAATGAAAAAGAGCCAAAACACTTGCTTTATAGTGTTATTTCCTTCAACTACCATATTTAATGTCTATCGGTTAAGTGACAACTTAGCACATCTGCTGGTAAAGAAGTGATTAAACTTCTCACCATCAACCGAGGGTAAATTAGTATGTCTTTCAATTTGTTGCCATACCCCCAAAGGATTATTTCTCATTTAGATGAAGAACCTCATGCCTGTGGAGTGATACTTTGTTCTACTAGTGAAGGAATAGCTTCACTAACACTCTGATCTAACTTTTTAATCCATTTCTTTGAAAATTATTGTTTTACCTCTTCAACCTTTTCTTTATCTTTCAAACTGGGTCCTTTGTTATTTGTTGGTGATGCCTTACTTCTACAAAATTTTGCAATATGTCCAATTTTGTTACAAGCATAACAAGTCACATTGATTTTCTGAATCGCTTTTCCATATCCTATGCCGATATGTGTTCTGCATTGATTAGATAGATGTCCAAATCTTCCACAAACATAACATGTAACATTCATTCTGCAATTTTTTGAATTATGACCAATTTTATTACATTTTGAACATTGACTGGTGGGTGCATTAGTGTTCTGATAATTTCTACATCTACACTGATTTTCTCTATGACCATACTTGTTATAGTTAAAGCATTTCCCATTGAATTTATAAGCATTAGGTTGTCTTACCAGTTTACTATGATCATGATTGTTTCCAGTACTAGAGCTTTCACTAATTTCAAAGACAAGGACATTAGTATCTCCATTAGGTTTCTAATTCTTCGGCATGCTATCAAGTTCCTCTAAGATTTTGTTGAATTTCTTTTTGTGTTGATTTGCAGTAGCCAACTTATTTTCCAAGATTCCTTTCTATCTGATGAGTTCAGTTCTATCATTTTGTGTATGCATCAAGTCTGTCTTTAACATATCATTCTCATGATTGAGTCTTGTGTATTCATTTCTAGCATCATTTAGTCTTCTAACCAAGTCATCTTCATTATTCTTCCTATCTTCAATGTTTGTAAAAAGCCTCATAGTCATGTCTTGCATCTCATTCTTCATTATATTGTTTTCTTGTCTCAGTTTGTTCACAAGGTCATTAAGAGTTTCCTTTTCATCATCATTATTCTACATCTTCTCAGAAAGTTCTCTTCTTTTGTTCCTTGCAATAGTGATATTCTCTTGAAGTCCCTAAATGATTTCCTGTGTAGCCTTCAGATCATCTTCAAATTTGATATTCTTCACCTTTTCTGCATCATAGTCTAAAAGAGATGTTTCCAATTGCTTTCTCAAGTTTTTCATCTCTACCAGTGTCAAAATCTTCCTCAAGCTGTTAAGCTTTTGAAAATAGAGGACTAGGCTCTTATACCAATTGTTAGGATTCCCAAAGATACTGAGAGGGGGTGGGGGGGGTGAATCAGTATCTAACCGGTAAAAGGATTTTCTGAACTTATAAAATAAATTGCATCTCAAAACAGTGTACCGATAAACAAGAATTAATGCAATAAATAAGAACAATAAACACAACATGAAAAGCACACCATAACACAATATTTTAATGAGGAAACCTGATGTGGGAAAAACCTCAGTGGGATTTGTGACCCACAATATTCACTTATTGGCCAATAAGGGAATATTACTTATACAATAGGGGCTTGCACATGCAGGAAGGCCAAGTGCCTAGAGCTCACTTTTTAGTTACAAAATAAGTCTCACCAACTTACAAAAGTGGATTATATAAATCCAATGTCATGTACTACTTCGGATCAGCATCTCCTATACAAGGTTCAGTACCATTTTAAGCTCTTGCAATAATCATAAATCCTTTTCCAAAGTATGCCTTAATATTCGCACATTAGTTCTACAATAATCTAATCATATCTGCATCTACTAAATGGTCTACAAGATCTCATACTTATATGAGTCTTATTACAATTCGCCATGTAGGCTTACAAAAATATTTTGCAATTAAATAAAAAATATAAATAAACAAAATCCTGTCAGCTAGGGTGCTGGTAATCATCTTATCGATGCCGGTGAACTGCATGCCAGAGTAGAGTCTGCTGGTGTCGGTGCCTGTCAGTGTCATATGATTGTAAGGTTGCCATCAATGACAATACCTTCAATCACCTACAATTTCTCATTGAAGTGTGCATTTTCCAACACACAGATGCTTCTAATCACTGACCAAAATGCATACCGATACTCACTAAAACATTGACAACCAAAAATTTGCATTCCATAACTCATATGATCTATCACCAAAAGAATCTCCTTAAATATGCTTCTAGCTTTACCATGTCAGCTTCAATGAAAAATATAAACATGTCGACTATCGGTACATAATGAATTTTAAACATAATCCCAATGACAATATCGACCATCACACGTTAGTACAAAATCCATGAAAGAAATAATCAGGACCAAAATATTTCCTATCTGGGTCCTATCCATTATTGGGTTCCATATACATGTTACTGCGATCAGTTCTCGGGAATGAAGCAAAGTGAATACTGGTGAAGTTTAATGAATGTCGGTTAACCAAAAGAAATAAGACAATGAAACCAAACCAAATAGAGACTATATACACCTGAAGATGAAATCCCATGAGATGATGAGTTGCCATCAATGGCAACCCAAACTACCATTTAACTCTTACTTGATGAGTGTCAATTGCCAACAATAACTAGACTGATAGTGTGGTCAGATACAAGATGTTCCTGGTACAATACCATCTACATGCAATCTACTTGGAGTGGTTTGAGACCTAGAGGTTAGCCTAGGCATACATCACTCAATATTGCACTGTGTTCTGGAGGATAAGAAGCAAGATGCACCTCTTATCTGTAATGTTGATATGGTTGGATTTTAGGGAGTGTACATGAGGTATTAGAGCATATCTCATCCTACCTCGATATTCCCTAAGGATAAACTTATTGCAAACCTAAGGCATTAGGCCAAAAAAGGATGTGATAAGGATACAAATGGAGATAAGCATCCATATAGAAAGCATGATGTAGATCAGGGTAAGCATTAGGGAGAGGCCCATACCTCAAATCATGGTTATGCTAACCATTAGACACTGAGTAGTGATCCACCACTTTTAGAGGATAAAGGAAAGAGAGTAGAGAAGCAAGATGACGATTATGTATGAATAGAAAGACCTAACTCTTGGTCACATATATAATCACCAACTATCCCTTATGCTAATATACCAAGTTGACATGAACATGGAGAGAGTAGAAAAGCTATGCCCTAACTGCAATACAAACTATGTTATCTAATACTCCTCCTTCACTCAATATTTAGTGATGTGATGGAGATCCAAGTAGGAGGATTTGATGATTTTGATATATTTAATTTTGATGATTTTGTTATATTTCACACATGGATGATATAACTTTGTGGGTCACATTGTCAGAGATATGGTTGCTGGATATTGGCTCATATATTGTCATAAATGTGTTTTCATTGAACATATGTGGAGATTGTTAATGAGGAGATTGTTGGAGTTTTGTTAACATATTCTTAAGTGTATTCTGGTGTTGCAGTTTGGTTGGATGAGCTGGTTTATCCTGTGTGTTGTAGATGAAGTGATGTGGATTAAAGGGTTTGTATTATACTATCTATAGATGGTTCATTCCCATTTGCAGTGGGTCACATGATGTTTTGATCAAGTTTGGTGATCCGGTATTAAGGATGTTATGCAGTTGTTCGTGTTATTCGGTATTCGGGTTTATGCTTTGTATTACTTTGAAATTGAGATATCTTTTATTGTGGATGTGTGGGATGTGTTTTGGACACTGATGTGTGTCCTTAATTTGATTATTTCATGATTTGGAAATCTACAAAAAAATCTTTCAGGTTGACAGTCAGTTGTGATGGTGTTCTTGAGCTTTGATTGAGAGATGATGATGATTTTGGTAATTTGAGTTGTTGTACGGCAATTCACATTGCTTGTGAATGTCTCTAGATCATGTTCTATGTGTATTGGTGGTCTGCATTGATCATTGTGGGCATTATTGAAGATTTTCTTTGTCCGGTGGTGCTCTTCATGTTATACGATATTCTTGGTGGTTGTAGCGTGTTGCAGAAGATCGAGGTGTAATTGTTGGAGGTGTTTCATATTTGTAGTATTGATTTGGGTCTAGACTATGTCTTAGCCAACATTGTTCTGGTCCACATGTATTGTTGTAGCGTGTGAGGATATTATTTTGTTATTTGTATTGAGGGTTTAGCCAACCTTGAAATTGAGGTTGAGGGTTTGTATAAATAAATATAATAATCATGTAAGATGTATGTTTATAAGTATCTGCATTTTATCTACTAGTATGTGACCAAGTTGGATGTGAGAACAAGTGATTTGATCTTGTGCAAGTGTGAAGCATAAGTATTGTTGCAGAGCAAACTGTGTACTTAACCAGAACTGTACTCAGGCATATGGAGATGCCATTTTCATAGTTCATGTGATTCAAATTATTGTCTAAAAGATTTTGTAAGTCAGTTAGACTTCCTATAAGATAGTGAGTCTTCCCTTAAGGTTGTAGATTTTTTGGCTTTCTTATTTTGAGCAGTGAGCTCTAGATAGTGTGTCTGAATGCATGTGCATTCCCCATTGTGTTATTGATGTGGAGTTGTTTCATACTTTAACTTTTAATTGTTAGATCCATTTTATTACTTAAGTTGCAGTAAGTTTTTGTGCAAACTGACTCCTCGCCCCCCCCCCCCCCCCCACCCTCCTCCTCGCCCCCTAAGTTTATTGCATTGTTGCCTACAATGGTCACATATGTGTGTATCTAATGATCCTAACATATCATTCCTAGATTACAACATGGTGGAAGGAGGCATGAGTATATCACTAATCCAGTGAGAGTAGAGTTGGAGATTCTTTGAGATGAGACAAAGTGGCTATACGTTGAGATCTTAGAAGCTAGGATAGATGCAATGAGACATAGAGCTTTTGTCAAAGGGATGGAACAAAGGAACTCTTGTACTATTCACTCATGATCTATGACAACCCATCAATGTTATTCCATTCCATAGCCACCACCACAAATAAGATCTAAGGGTTTTGTGAGCCATCATCCATAGGGTGGTGAGAGTCATATGATTATACACCACATTTTTCATCAGTGGCTATTTTTGCTACATATCTTGTATTGACACCCTCATGTTTGAGAAATTTGAAGTTCATATAATTTGCAACTTATTCATTGCACTTTGGAGCACCCCTATCAAATGTAATCAAGTAGCCTTCTTTGGAAATTAATATTTTGTAGCTTGTTGATTGTCGTGAGAAGTCCATTGATAGTCATACTATCATGATATTTGTGAATGTACTTGCTTAATTTAATATTACCAAGATAATATTTAGTACACTTGCACCACGTCAGTAAGAGTTTTAATGTCTATAATTTGTTGAATCTACCTCTGAACCAATCTTTGGAAATTAAAATTTTGTACTTCAAATATTATCATGCAAATCTATTTGGTAGAATGTTTTTTGGGACATATGAAAAATATTCTTGTTTAGTTTTATAGTCTTTGGATAAGTATTGATATGATTTTTAATTATTTTCTAATTGCTTCCTAGCTCAAAATACATCCTTAAAAAGTTACAAATTTCTTGAATCTGAGCATTTACCCACTAGATATTTTAGCCTCAAATACCTCGAGTTGTAGTTTTGTGTCGATTTGAGCTCATATGGTATATTAATTTAATTTAATGTTTTCTCTATTGAGTGACGAAGCTAACAAAGTCCGTTTACAAAAGAAGTACATAAATTCTCATGGCTTGTAGATGCCCAGTTGGCCAACAATGAAATTAGCCTGAAATAGTCGCAGGAGAAAATAATATTTCATGACTTTACTATGGTTTGTGGGCAGCTATTTTTTAAACATTTTAAAGTAGTTTTAAAAGGATTTTAGAGCACATATGAAAATACTAAATTTGTTATAGTTTTATAAAGTTTATCTTTATAAACTTTATACAAATTAAAAGGCTTATAAATTCATTAACTCTGCATTATGGACATGGTCCAGCTACATTTCAAGTGTTCCACCAATCATAAAAGCTCCAGCAATGGGTTAGAGCTTTGCAGCTTGTTCTCTAGTTTTTGAATTTTCCTTGCAAATGCGATGTGTGTAGGCCATCGAGACTATGTGTGACCCTATCAAAACTCTATTTCTCTTGATAAAAACATATTAATTATAAAGAGATGTATATTTGAATCTTTATTTAATGTCATATAAAACATAGAGGTTATTGTGTACATTTATATTTATAAACATAATAGTATGAAAGGGAAACTTATTAAAATATTTTGTAATGCTAAAATATTGAAGCAACAATTGAATTTGAGAAATATAATTAAAGTCTTTTCAATGACAATCAAAATTAAAGATTCTTTTGATTATGGAATTGTATGAAAAATTATATAATTATTAAAATACATTTATGTTAGAAGATTGCCATCTTAATGAAAAATTATGAAACTGAAAATAGTGGAGGAAGTTAATGTTAGACCCTTACAAAGAAATAAAGCATGTATCTATACAAGAAAATTTCTTAAAACTTGTTACACTAGTACACATTTGTACCATATGTAATTTGAATCCAAAATTTAAATAATAATAACAATGCAGCTTTTAAAAAATATATAAAGAAGATACTCTATATTCGACAAAACTATAATGTATGATGAAGTTCAAAATTAGACTAAATTTATTTTGATACTATTTTGTATTATATTAGCAGGGAGAGGGCCTTGAACCCTACAAAAAAATTAAATCAGAGAGTAGCATCATAGAATCTGGCATCAAATAGCCAAAGTAGGAAAACCACATCCACCTCTATCTGAAGTAATAAAAACTCATCATGTCCACATAACTAAACATATTGTTATGACAAATCCACCATCTACCTAAAGTATAACTATCAATAATTAAAAATAATGAACATAGGAAAATAAATAATTTTAATAAAAAACTAAATTATACAACACGCATACCTATTAAAAAGATCTTCATTATAACACCTATGCCTAACAATATTAGATATCATCAAAAGCAAGAAGCAAAACACTAACTACTTAATCTTCCCTAATGAGGTTCCATTTTTTCTCTAGTGTCTACACCAATTCATTCCAAATGTCCAGGGGAATTGTCTCCTCATTCTTGACTTCCTCATCCAGTTTGCCTTGCTTCAGCGACTTCCTAAATTTTTTCTTCATCCTTCTCTATATAGAAAAAAATCCCATAGATGATTTCTTCATAATTCCATCAGTGATGGCACATATAGAGCTTAAGGAGTTTCCTATTTGATGATATCCCTACCTATACTCTTCATTTTTGGCTTCAACATTCATCACCCTAACTTGTAGTTCTATCCCATCTTCCTAGTGTTGTCCTTCTTCATGCCAGACGGTGAATATTGAGAGCAGGGTATGATATCAACATCATCCAAAGAGTTGTAGGGTGGGGAAATTGGTTTAGAATCCTCCCTATCCTTCGAGGATTCACTCTCCTCTTCCATTTATTCCTTGTAGTATTCCTCCTATTCTTCCTCTTCCACATGAAACTCCTCATCATCAATGTCCTCATTAGAGGAAGCTTCATCTGCTTTTGGGTTTAATTCCTCTGCAATTTCATGAGTGGTCACTTTATATTCAATTTTAACCCTTCTATCTTTGTCCAGGAGAGGAGAAGACCTCTCTCTAGACATACCCTCCATCTTTTCCTTCTCATGTTACCTCTCCTCTTCCTTTTCAGAGTCATGTAAGTCATGTCAATGGAGATGCTTTTTTTGGAGGAATCTTTATTGATCTTTTTGGCTTTAACATGGTTGTTTTAAGGGGTTTCCAATTTTATTTTATCAAGATTAATTTTAACTAGGGCCACCTCTAGGGTTTCTTGTTCTTGAACAACATAGAGATTCTTGCCTTTGGATTTGGTTGTAGGAGTAATGTCAAGTGAAGGCAAGGGATTGGTCTGAATGAGCTCAATTTTGATAGAGGAGTCATAGGACTCTTTCTTAGTTTTAGTGTTTCCAGGTAGGGTAAGAAAACAACTGCGATGGGTGGAGTGGTCAAAGGCATATTTATACATATTATAAATAAGCCCTCAACACAGGAAAGGGTTACCACCATTAGGAATACTATCCTCAAGTAAAATGAAATTAAAATATAAAAAAATAATCTTATGCCATGCCTAATGTGATTCAGTATGGGAAAATGATAGCTGTGAAAAGAGATATACCTACCATCTAGGGTAAAATATTTCATAACAAAATTGCTAATGATATCATAGGTCTTAGGAAGGATAGAACGACCATACACATTTTTCTCTACCACTGACCTCTCTCCTTTCGTGAAGAATTTCTTCATGTAAGGCTTCTCATATCCAGATCTTTTCTTTTC
Organism: Cryptomeria japonica; assembly: GCF_030272615.1. Taxonomy (NCBI): domain Eukaryota; kingdom Viridiplantae; phylum Streptophyta; class Pinopsida; order Cupressales; family Cupressaceae; genus Cryptomeria; species Cryptomeria japonica. The sequence continues at coordinate 798,935,645 of NC_081414.1, read as the reverse complement.
TACTTTCTTACCCTCATTCTACAACCTTGTAACTTCCACTATGAGCTCTACCAAACAACAAAGGAAATTTGGCCAACAAACACCTCACCATTTTGCCAAGAGTTGCAAAATGTCATCATCAAGGCTCTCTTATAACCCTTCATGGCCAAAAAGAAGGGCATTATACCATATTTGTGAAAAATATCCCACACTTCTTCATTTTTTTGAACTTGTTTGTAAATTTTAGGCCCAGTACTCTTCAAAGTTCCCCACATATCAATAGAATTCAACATAGTTCTAGAACAAGAATTCTGAAGACAAAATAAAAACAAACTACAACTAATAAAACCAGCCTCATCTAGTAAAAATTATTCATTAAAAAGGCTATTTTTGGACTGATTGCCTTCATTTTCCCCACATGTGAGAGGGAAACTCAAATTATGGGAAATTAAGGTGCTATAAATAATCAACTCACTGCCTTTCCATAAAATGATTTCATATCTTTAGTATTCAAGGTAAGTTGGGGTAGAAAAGGCTCTGTCCTTCCAACATTGCAAATAAAATGACTGACATACACATCACCTCTTAGCCTAGTAGACATCCAATATAACTCACAAATAAGCTACCTAGTCAACATCCTTGTCACCAACCCAAACATTGTCGCACAGTAAATTTGAATTTGAAAAACATTGGTGCTCTTATTTAAAAAGTGAGGAGGGAAAAGGCAACCAAAAGAGCCATCAATTGGCCAAGTGATTGATAGAGTCACTTAGGTAAGGTTTAATTCATTCCTTAGTGAGGATATCTTTTTTCCCAATCGGGCTCTCCTTGTAGGTAAAAAAGCTCCAATCCTTATGAGTGAGGCCAAGATTGGTAGCTCCATCAACTGCACAGTTCCCCTTTTTAAAAATATGTTGTATTTTGATACAGTTAAAGAGGCCCATCAATATTTTACACTCTTCCATAATACTTTTGATTTCCTAGAGAATATTAGCCCTACCATTTAGGCAGTTTACAATAAGTTTGGAATCACCTTTGAGGACTGCATTTTGGCACTTTAGATTCTGGAGGTGTAAGAGTTCCTCTGCCAAGCCACCATCACCCCTACCTTGTTATTCAATCCCTTCCCTAGATTGACACAATAGCCTTCCACCAAGAGGCCCATGTCGTTTCTAATGATGTCACCCATGCCAAATATACTAGGATTCCCTTTAGAGAAACCATCAAAGTTAAATTTTAACCAACCTTGCATTGGAGGAATCTAGATACAATTGTTCCTTAAGATTGAATTATTCCTATTCATCCTAAGAAGGCTATGGGTAATTTCCCATTTCTATTTTATTCTCAGATCCATCAAGCTTGGCATCACTTTATAGGTCCCCTGCAAACCAGTATTTATATTCTGCTATGATCCTCTTATCTTAATATCCTTTTGTTACATTCCTTCCACAAATTCTTGTTAGTGAAAGGAGGATTTTGAAGCTAAAGATTCCTAATAATTAGGTCTGTACATTGTATGAGGTTGTATTGCTTGATAAAGTCATTCATATTTCCTGTGAAGGTCCAACTTCATAAGATCTGCAAGTAGCTCATCCCAAACCTCCCAAGTGAATTGATAGTGCATGAACAAATGATTATTTCTTTCAAGATATTTACAACATATGACACATCTGTTGACTAGAGAGAAACCTCTTTTATTTAAATTATCAATAGTTAATATTTTTCTATGAGCAGTAGCGCACCAGAAACAATTGATCTTGGGTATAAGGCCTTTAATGCAAATCCTTTTCTAGCAAAAGTTGCCCTTAGGTTTTTTAACAATGGTATTATGGGTCGATTTGAATAAGAAAGGAATAGAAGGGTTTTACCACCAAATCCATTCATCTTCTAGGTGAGCTGAAAAAAAGGAACAATCACCAAGGTAGGAAGCCAAGAATTGGGCCTTGTTCATCAATTGATTTAGGGAATGAGTAGGAATATCCCTATTAACCAACACCTTATTCAAAAGAGTTTTCCATCTAGCCTTGTCCTCCTACTACAAGATATAACCATGAACCAGGTTCCCACAACTTTTGGTGAGGATCTATTTAAGTTTACTGAATTGAGACACGTTAGATAGCGTAGAGTCTTTTAGCCATACATCATCCAAAAAAATATTGGTCTTTCCACTTTTGACTATTTTTTCCCCCACCTTTTTTAGAATGGTTTTGGGTTTGGAAACATTATTCCAGATGTAGGAATCAAAGGGTAAATCTTTCTCAAAAAGAAAGCTACAACTTCTTGTATTATTGAGGCTTTTGGTAGTAATAATATTTGTCCAATCCTTAGGACCTTCAACCAGCTACCAAACAATTTTATAAATTAAGGTCTGATTAAATGATTTGAGCTTTCTTATACCAAGCCCTTCTGATGCAGAGCATCTTGGAGCCTTGAATGTTTCACCTTCTTGAGTGACTTGTCCTACTCAACTATACAACTACTCAAGTCCTTCGTATGGCACTTGGCAAGGGTTATGACAATGAAATGTCCAAGTTCTGAACCTTCTTGAATTGCCTCTAAAGTATACCCAGTGGTTTTTGGACAATCAACTCTTCCACTTGAGGTTGTCACCTCAATTACTCACACTCACCCCTCCTGGGCTCGAACCCCTCCTACTAGGATCTTAAAAAACAAACTCTTCTTATGGTTTCATAATGCATTAATAAGGTGTCTTCCTTTTGTTTTGAATTTTAAGACTCACCAAATCTATCGCCATGGTTTCTCAATCCTTCTAGGTCTCTACCGACACCTAAATAGGCCTAATTGCATTAGCCTTCCTTAAGCGGGTTTTGGGGTTTTATTTGCAAAAATAACAAAATAGACTAGGAATAAATAATGGATTTGAGTACCCTTTTGGAAGATGAAGACAATAATGTAAAAGTGCATCTACATTGTCCATACAGGTGTGGTTTCCAATGCTGCACTATTTTTTGGGGTTATAGGCTTAACTAGTGGATTGACAAAATTGGTCTAGAATATTTCACCAGTAAAATCTCCTTCTCTAAACACCTTGGTAACCTTCAAGGGAACTTTGAGGGCTTTCCATTCATGTTCCACTTGGGCCTTCATCGATCTTCATGTACTCACAAATCACACTTTGCTTACTGTCCTAACTCACCTACTCCCAGCAGTGAGCCTAGGTCTTCATTGTTTCTCCTCCTCCTAGACCTACATAATCAGACACCCTATTCCAAAACTATATAAAAAACCTAACCTAGCATTCTTAATGATTTCAGCAAGTTACATCTAAGAATTCCTAGGCTAGAGCCATTTTTTGCTCTTAAACCCTACATGCAAGGGTTTCACTCATAGTTGTAAAGAATGAGAGAAATCTCTACAACCTGGAACAATCAAACCTGCAAATCAACCTTATTGAAAGAAAATACAATCAACATACAAAGATGACAATGATTTTACACCATCTAGTTCATACTGGACTGTACAAGAAATGAAAAACAAGACAAAACTATCAAAAACCGGTGGAAACGAGATTGTTTCATAAACCAAAATCTTGTTCTTGCAATTCCAATCCTTTCAACCTGAGCAATGAAATGAAATTTGGCTTATATCCAATTTTTTCAGTCAGTTCAACCAAATTCCTCATGCCCATAACAAAAATATAAATTTTGCAAGAAATTGCAAAATGTTGCTCAACAACTTTTGACAACTTTTCTCTAGGATGCAAATTTGCATTCTCTTCCATTCTAAGACTTGTAAAGGTCCTAAAAAACCCTATAAGATCTAAACACAAATTTATTGACTCCTAAATCATGAATACATTCATCTGGAGTGTTTTGCCTGTGAACTACCTAAGCATCTCACTTCTAAGGCTAACATCATCCTGAGCATAATTAACTCAAACCAAAATTTGGACAACTCAACCATGGTTCTACTAATTCCTCAATGGTTGGTCCATGATTACATGACACATTACCTCACAAATTGAAAATAAATCAAAGCTTACATTCTTCGAGTGCTCGGTTCCCTGCACCATACTCTGTTGGGTCAAAGGACTCAAGTCCCTTGAGTGATAAGGTCTGAAATCTCCACTCCATGCCGAAGTATATCTGCCTCTAACATCCACATGGCATCTAAACCTAGTAGCCCTTTCCACTTAACAATATAGTGCTTGTAAAATCCTTTCCTTGTCTTTTTTACTATCTTGTTATCCAAGATACTCTCTAACTCAACTGGTTGAGTAGGTGGAAAATCCTTTACCCATTCTTCATGAACCGGTGATAGCATGTCTTTCTGATTTATTGGTGACTCTCCCTTTTATGGATAGAGATCACATATATTAAAGATATGAGATATCCCCAAGGTAGGTGGAAGTTCAACCTCAAAGGCATTTTGCCCATACTTGTGGAACACCTTGAGAGGTCAAATTTTATTCATCATGAGCTTGATAAGCTTCCCTTTTGGAAGTCTCTCCTTCCTAAGGTATGCCAACACTAAGTCTCCTACTTGAAATTATAGCTTCCTCCTTATTTTATCAACTTGAACCTTTTACTGCTTAGATTTTTATTGTAAGGATTGGTTTACCTTATCATGCACCTCTTTAATGCCTTCTCCAAAATTCCCCCCTTGTGCACTCTTGGGTGCCATTGAACTAAGATCTCTGAGCTCTAATATGCCCCTAGGATGGTATCCATACACTATCTCAAAAGAACTTTTACTAGTGCTATGGTTCACTGACTCATTATATGCATATTTTGCTTGTCCAAGTACTAGATCCCAAGTCTGCCCATGTTGTTTGGTAAGACATTATAGCAAGTTACCCAATGACTGGTTGACTAATTCTATCTGACCATCTAATTAGTGATGATAGGTAGATGAAAAGGATAAATTGGTGCCCAACTTCCTCCAAAGTGTCCTCCAAAAGTGGCTCAAAAACTTCACATCTCTATCACTCACAATGCTGATTGGAAGACCATGAATTCTAACTATCTCCTCGAAGAAGAGGCTTGCAATATAGGTGGCATCATTGGTAGTCTTGCAAGGTATGAAATGTGTCATTTTTGAACCTATCTGCTACCACATACACACTATCAAATCCTCTTGGTGTCTATTGTGACGTATTCACACATCGCCTCATTGCAAATGGGGGCCTCTACTCTTTTTAGCTTTCTAGGTTTTTAGGGTTTATCTGTTGGCCTTTGCATTTTGAGTGTTGCCAGAGGGATCACTAGGATGGTAGGCTCTGCTTGAGCCTTGGTGAGTCTTTGGGGCCCCAGAATTAGGGTTTCTTTGAAAGTCTTCCTTAGGGCCTGGTTTTTCTCTTGTTGCTAATTGTGTCTTGCTTGGTGAGTGAGTATCATTCTTGAAGGTCTGAGCTAGGTCAAGTTGGTGAGTGATGAAGTCTGGAATGTCATGTTGATCTTCAAATGCCCTAAAATTTGGCTAAGTCTAGAATGTCCCGATCCTGAAATTTGGCTGTTTGGAATGTCCTGATCCTGAAATTTGACTAAGTCTGGAAAACTGAAGAATCCTCCAAAAACTAGATTTTGCAATATAACTCTTGGAGGTCCGAAACCACTCTCAAACATCCTGCTAGTATATATGGAATATAACTTAAAGTATAAGTTTTTATACTTAAATGTTATATTCTATAAAATGATCTTGATGGAGAGACCAAAATGTCAAATTTCGCTCCTAACCCTTCCAAAGGGTCCAAAGTGAATTTCGCTCCTGACCCTTCCAAGGGTTCAGAGTGAAATTATCCATAAGACATTCTACTTTGACCAAAACCTAGAACTAATGCATTCTTAGGCCTGAATGAAGGTAAAAATGCTTGTTTGAATGAGGAAATGTGAAAATGAAGTCACAATTTGAGCCCAAGGATGATTTTTGCTCCTAAACCTTCCAAAGGGTCCAGAGCGAAATTCATTTTTTTTCCACTTTGCTCTTCGACATGACCAAGTTTGTTGACTTTTGGGGCGTGATGGGAAGGTTTTGATGCACATTTGTCTTTGAGAGGAGATTTGAGGTGACAAAATGATGGAAATTAGCCTAAAGTAAGAATTTCGCTCCTGACCCTTCCAAAGGGTCCAGAGCGAAATTCTTGAAAACCTCATTTTCTCCGTTGTTTAGACCAATGTTCTAGTTTTGAGGTGATGGATGTAAAAATGTGAAGGATTTTGGCCTTGTATATGGTGAAAATGGATAACAATAATAACAATATTGAAAGGATAAATGAATCCAACCACAAAACCCTAGCTTAACAATCAACAAGGATCCACCATAACATCTGAAGATTACCTAAGACAATGCAAATCACATGAAATCACAAAGATTATACCATCACATGTCCAATAGGGTTTTGATCTCCATTCTTCCTATCTCCATTGATCTTGCTTGATATATTTGCTCTCAGATTTTATGTGCACAAGAGCTCAACAAAGAATGGAATGTGGTTGCAAGTAGGATCATAGTGTAGTCAAGTCTTCCAAATTGTCGATTAGGGTCATTGATTAGGGTTTGATAATGAAGAAGGCATCTCCTTAAATAGAAGACACCATAAGAAATGGAGGGATAAGATTGAGAGGTGTAAAAAAGGAGGTCGGCTAGGATTAGAGGGTAGGTAGAGGAAATAATAAAATAATGAAAGAGGTAGGCAGTGTAGGAATTAAGAGATGAATGACATGTGTCATAGGTAGAAAAGGCTAATGAATTAATTAAATAAATAAAGATTTATTTAATTAATAGAAGAAGTGGGATAATTAAATAAATAAGTATTTATTTAATTTAGAAAAAGGATAATTTAAATAAATAAATGTATTTATTTAAATGAGAAATAAGGCTAGAAGAGGATAAATGAATTATTTAAATAAATATAGAATTATTTAATTAATAGAAGAATGAGGCTTAGATAATTAAATAAATAATATTTATTTAATTAGACTGGACAATTTTAGGTGTCTACATTTTGCCCCTCTTTGAGACAATGCGGCTTGTCGTGTTGTTTCAAAGAAGATAAGATGAACTGATACAGAGTTGCCCCAGAATGGGAATGATATGCCCCCTCGAGAGATTGGATGAAAATGTCTGAAAATATCGTAGACAATCTCTCGATAAGAAAGACAGGATAGAATGGATTGACTGGATAAAGTGACAGAGTCACGGGATAATGAAGACTGACTCGGGAAACGAGGGCTAGGGCAGTCTATAAGATAGACCACGGGGGAAAATACATCCTCATTGTCATCTACATCTTCATGAGATCAAAGTGCAGAGCGAGAAAAGAGCAAGAGCAGTTAGCAGCGATGGCTTTCGTTCATAGATTCGACCGCGTTCGCTGATTTTAGAGGCCAGCAGAGGTAGGAGAGCCGGTAAGTACCACCAAACCTCTTTGTACTTTGATGCATTCAATTTTGTCATTAATGCATGCTAGTTAGAGCAATAAATGCGCTTAGAAGTAGGGCTTAAAAAATGTCAAAAACCATTGAAACGCGTCTGTGTCGGTACCAAGCGCGTCTGTGTCCGCCTGGCGCGTCTGTGTAGGTGCCAGGCGCGTTTGCGTCTGGAACCGCGTTTGCGTCGGATGAGGGCGCGTTTATGTCATTCAGGGGCGTCTGCATCGCCAAGTCGCGTTTATGCATGGTATAAGCACGTTTGTGTTATACAGGCGCGTCTATGCTGTACAGGCGTGTCTGTGCAGTCTGTAGGTGCGTTTGTGTCAGTCAAGCGCGTTTGCGTTGAAAAATGCAAGTTTTGGTCTTCTAGGTCAAATCGGCAGTTCTGTGATGAACATAGGTTGTCGATTGGATAAGCTGTTGAGAGGATACACTCAAGCAGGTCCTCTAGGAAGACTAGGATAGATCAAGGCACTTTGTGATGAATAGTGAGTACCAAGATAGAGTACTTTGTGATGAACAGGGAGTACCCAAAGTATGAGTAGCACTTTGTGATGAACAGGGAGTGCAAATGTGAGTAACACTTTGTGATGAACAGTGAGTGTCACCCATGGAGTACTTTGTGATGAACAGGGAGTACTACTAGCATAGATAGTAACACTTTGTGATGAATAGTGAGTGTCACTAGAATAAATAGCTATGTGCATTTAGATAACGAGTAGCATTTTGTGATAAACAGTGAATGCCACTATGACTGACATGATTTGATTTGCTTGACTGCAGGAGTACTTGCTGATGCTGGAGTCACGGGAGAGATTCCCGACGACATAGAAGGTGCGACCTCAGCTATCAGTTGGAGACAGAGCTGCCATCGAGGAGATGGGTCTGAGACATGTATTGTATGTGCCTGAGTTTTGGGCAAACATGGGTTTGCTGACTGCGCTTGCTGAGAGATGGCACTCTGAGACGTGCACATTCTATTTGCTGATGGGGGAGATGACAATCACCTTGGAGGATGTATACAAGATTATGCGGATACTAGTTGATGGGGAGCTAATTTTGTACAATCGAGATGGAGATAGGGATGCCCTTAGACGAGTGTTCTAGGATCCAAGATTGGAGATGAGGGTGGGACAAGTGGCATGGGATACCATGACATGGACAGGATTAGCACTACCAACAGTTTTGGCAGGAGTTATCAGTGGGTTCCTTTGTATTAGTTTTGTACCATTTTGTATGATGATGTAGACACCTGCAGGTGATTGTAGCCATATGATTTTGACATCATTGTATCATGACATTTTATATATATATATGAGATGATTCATCTTTGCGGCAACTATATGCATGCATACCTATGTGATGAGATGTTTAATGATTTATGTTTTGTGTGATGCTTATAATATGGATGCAAATATTTATATGATGCAATGCAATATATTTTGTTCTTTTATGTTTTATATGCGTATGCATGATGCAAATGTGAATGTATGTAATGCAGATAAATATGATAATGCAAATGTAAATTGTGCTAATAGGTGTTGTGTGCTGGATGTGATGCAGTTGTGATATCTATATGTATGTATGAAATGCTTATATGTGGTAATGCAGGTGCAACTACATGAAATGCAAATGTTTTTGGTGTGTCATTATACTCAGTCATGTGATAGCAGGCTAAACGGACTCAAGAAGGATGATGGAAGTCAATCAAGAAAGGGGGATGAAAGATAGAAGATATGAAAGTGAAAGAGCTTCTTGTGCATTATCATCATTGAGCTTTATTATGGCAAGTAGGTTATGACAATCGAGGCATATGTTCGATCCAGAAAGTCCTTGTACTTGTTTGCATGGAGATAAGATAGTCACAAACAAGGAATGCCCTAGTTCATACTAGACTCACAGTGTCCTCATATCCTTGGACAAGTCATAGCATTACTAAAAGACAATCCACAGACAACAAACACAAATAGGTGACAATACCCCATCCTTGCCTTTCTAGTCAAAGACCTCCTAGAGATAGAATCTCTAGTCAGAGACATCCTGGAAAAGCTAAAAGACATGTCACCAAAAAGATGAAATCAAAAGAAAACCAAGACTCGACACCAACATCCACTATAGTCCTCAAGTTTAGTGTCTCTTGTCACTTGTATGAGTCTTATTTGATTGTGGTCACAATGTTTACTTTCACAAAAAGGATAGATAGCACTGAACCATATGTTGTCTGAGTCTGTTGAATGATTTGATTTGTTGAAGCCCATTGTTGCTACTATGTCTCATCTAAAACTGACTGAATCCATGAAACTGATACTTTATTGCGGAGAAGATGAAACTTTATTGTGGACTGGCGATGTAAATGTTTCTTTATTATGGATTGTGCGCGAAATAGACTGAAGGAAGCTGGAAGAAACTGTACTCCTCGAAACATGTGATGTTCTCAGTTCCACACCCATCACTAGACGTAGGATTTTGCCTTAGCCACAGATAGGATCTGATTTATTATGGATGGAAAGGGGTGAAAAGGGAGGTTTATTATGAATGGCTAACCAATCTTAGGTAGATCAATAACAAGCCATGATGGGAATGGGTAAGTTTATAATGAACGAATAGGTTGTGAGTGTGTGCAAAGTGAAAGGATGAAAGTGAATCTTGAAGGAGGGAGGAGCAATGTCTCTACGCATGGCACTGGTGACCCAGTTTTCACCATGGTACTTGCCCAGGGCCCCACCGAAGTGGTTTTCACCATTGGACGAAATTATTTCTCTTTACTTTTTTCGATTTTTCAATTTTTTTTGTGTCACAAGGTGCCTGTTTGCCAGGTTTTCACCAAGTAACGATTTTTTTGTGTTTATGATTTTTTTTGTATTTTTGAATTAGGATATTCCGAAGAGCTATGTGTAGAACCTGTGAAGGTGCATGCTGTTGATAGGATCCTCTAGAGGTTCACCTTCTATAGTTGAGAGCTGATATGCACCAGATCCATATGCTGCTGTAATGATGTAAGGACCAAGCCAATTTGGTTCGAGCTTGCCCTTCTTCTCTCTATCTTGTTGATTTTTAGGATTTTCTCTGAGAACCAAGTCACCTACCTCAAATGTACGAGGCTTGACTTTGTGATTGTAGCTACGACTCATTCGTTGTTGATAAGCCTTGAGATGATTAAAAGTAGTTTGTCTCCGTTCATCTAGTAGTTCTAGTTCTTGTAAGCGAGAGACCCTATAGTCTTCATCGTTGATGATGTTTTGCAAAGAGACCCATAAAGAAGGTAACTCGACCTCAATAGGCAAGATGGCTTCAGTGCCATAGACAAGTGAATATGGTGTTGCTCCTATAGGTCTGCGAACACTTGTGCGATAGGCCCAAAGTGTGGGATTTAGTTGGATATGCCAATTACGGCCAGCGTCATCGACTGTCTTCTTGAGGATTTTAAGGATTGTTTTATTAGATGCCTCAGCTTGGCCATTACCTTGGGGGTAATACGGTGTGGAGAAACGATGGGAAATATGGAAGTGGTCACAAAGTTCATGAACATCCTGATTTTTGAAGGGACGCCCGTTTTCAGTAATAATGGAAACAGGAATACCATATCAGCATATGATATAGTTAAGGATGAATGTGGCAATCTGTTTTCCAGTGACTTGTGTGAGAGGCACGGCTTCAATCCATTTTGTGAAATACTCTGTGGCTGTGATAATGAATTTATGACCATTAGAGGAAGGAGGGTGAATCTTGCCTATGAGATCGAGTCCCCACTAACAAAAGGGCCAAGGAGACGCAAGTGGTTGTAGTTCTTGTGCTAGCGCATGTATGAGGTCTCCATGAATTTGACATTGCTTACATTTCTTGACAAACTGATATGAGTCTTTTTCCATATTGGGCCAGTAATATCCAGTCCTAATGAGTTTCTTGGCCAAGGTAGGACCACTAGCATGTGGACCACATATCCCTTCATGCACTTCACATAACGCAATCTGAGCTTCATCGCTTTCTAAACATCTAAGAAGAGTGCCATCTAGACCTCGCCAGTATAGGATATCAGCTAAAATGACATATTGAGAGGATTGGCGAATGAAGGTGCAACGTTGGTTATTTGATAGATCAGGAGGTAGGGTATTGTCGCGAAGGTATGTGAAGATGGAACCATATAACTGGGATTCGGGACCAACAACGCATATCATTTCAGTAGGAGTGATTTCATATGAAGGAACCAACAGGTTGTCCACCAAGAACTCATAGCAGGTCTCATTTTGAGGTAGATCAATCAGTGAAGCAATTGTAGCCATGGCATCTGCAGCACGATTCTGCTCTCTTGGTATCTGCTCAAAATCTATCTTTGTGAAGTGTTGTTTCAAATCATCCACCATTTGCTTGTAAGGTAGTAATTTTTCATCTTTTGTTTGGTAATCATCAGTTGCTTGATGGATGACAAGTTGGGAATCCCCAAAAACATGAAGTTCCTGGATCTTCCACTGAACTACAATTCGTAATCCAGTTGTTAATGCCTCATATTCCGCTATATTGTTAGTGCAAGGAAATGATAAGCGGTATGATTTTGGTATAGAATCTCCTTGAGGAGTTATAAAGAGAATACCAGCTCTTGCCCCATGCTGTGTGTATGAGCCGTCAAAGTATAGTTGCCATGGCTTTGCATGTGATATTGTTAAAATGGATTCATCTGGAAATTCTGAATTTAGAGGAACATCATCAATCATGGGGGCATCTGTTAATTGATCCATGTGGCTTGTCCTTTTATTGCTTTTCTATCCACATACTCGATCTCGAATTCACTAAGGATCATTACCCATTTGGCCAGCTGCCTAGTAAGTGTTGCTTTATTGAGGAGGTATTTCAATGGATCTATCCTTGCAACTAACTTAGTCTTATGAGTAAGCATGTAATGTCATAATTTTTGTGAAGCAAAGACCACGGCGAGACATGCACGCTCGATTGGTGTGTAGTTTAGCTCATATCCCACCAATGTGCGACTGATATAGTATACAGTCTTTTCCTTGCCCCCAGCAATTTGTTGCGCTAAGAGTGGCCCCAGTGCTGTTGGAGTAGCTGATATGTATAGTAGCAAAGGCTGATCTAGAACTGGTGGCATCAAAACTGGCCGATTCAAAAGATAATCTTTGAGCGTCTGAAAAGCTTGTTGACAGTTATCATCCCATTTGAATTTGATATTTTTATGTAGTAGGTGTTGAAAAGGATTACACTTATCTGCAAGTTGTGCTATGAATCTTTGTATAGACTGGAGTCTCCCTTGTAAGGATCGAAGTTGACTGATATTTCTGGGTGGCGACATGTCCAAGATAGCCTTGACTTTTGCTGGATCGGCTTCGATTCCTCTTTTGGACACAATGAATCCTAGGAGCTTCCCAGAGGTTACTCCAAAGACACATTTCTTGGGGTTTAATCTTACTTTGTATTTTTCCAACTGACCAAAGACAACTGAAAGTATGTCCAAATGTGTATCTCTGTCTACTGATTTACCCAAGAGATCATCAACATAATCTTCCACAGTTATGTGCATGAGATCATGAAAGATAGTGGTCATTGCTCTTTGATATGTAGCACCTGCATTTTTTAGCCCAAAGGGCATGACATTCCAATAGAAAGTTCCCCAAGGACAAGTGAATGATGTTTTGTGTTGATCTTCGGGTGCGATCCTTATTTGATTATAACCAGAAAATCCATCCATTAATGATAACATTTCGTGACCTGTTGTGAGATCAACGATCAAGTCAATATTTGGTAATGGGATGTCATCTTTTCGACAAGCTTTGTTGATGTCTCTAAAATCTGTACATATTCTTTTACTGCAATCTGGTTTACTGACAGGTACTAAATTGGAGATCCATTCAGGATAATCAATTGGGCGTATGAATCCGACATCCAATAACTTCTCCAGCTCTGCTTTGACTAGTAATGCCACTTGTGGATGCATTTTTCTTAATTTCTATTTCACTGGCTTTGCCCGCGGTTTGACTGTCAAATGATGCATTACCAAATCCAGATCTAGTCCAGGCATATCAACGTATGACCATGCAAAGTTGATTTGTCGTTCCTTGAAGAAACTTATGAACTGTGACCTTTCGGATGCTGTCAATGATTTAGCCAGGAATATGTTGTGCGGAACCTCTTCCGTACCAATGTTTGTTTTGATAGTCTCCTCTACCAACATGGATGACTTTTCCTCATACGAGGCTGGGAGAATGTCGAGCCTTCCATCTTCAGGTGTCTCAGAGAGGTTTTCACCCTCAGATACGTCCTTTCTTTTTACTTTTTTGGGATCAGATAGTGCCACAGTGTGGTTTTCGCCATAAGACCCTTGATTTGTTCTTATTTTCACATTTTTGCGACTCGAAGGTCCGACACCCTCACCAAAATATGCCATGTTGTTGAGTTCTATAGTGTACCCTACTTTATGGTCCCCAGGGGGAAGATCATCTCGTATGCCAAGATAGTCAATAATAGCTTCATCATTTTGGAATGTGTCAAACTGTGCTGGTCCTTCATAATCCTAGTCAATGAGTTGGTGGTGAACAAGGGGAAGGCCTTTAATGTTTTCGGAGTTTGCGGGGTCAAGAGTGAAGATGTGGTTATATTCGGGTATGTCGAGGTAATTATCAAGGTCATCGATGGCACTCTCCTCATCAGTCTCGATCGCAAGCGAATCCAAATTGTCATCACTAGTAGCACATTCTGGGATAGGTGTTCTCATCCTATGTGATTTCGGCCTATAACCTTGAGACGAAGACTGTGCGGAATCCTCATGGTTTGTTTCTTGACCAACTTTGAACTTTTTATAAAATTCCTCTTCTTCTGTGCGTTCATCTGGGTCTCTGAATATCTCGGTGAGCTCATAGTCACTGGAGGATTTGTCTGAACCCCATTCCCATTCGTGGGAGTCTATGGAATAGCGATCCTCTTGTTGAATTTTGGTAACTTTGATTTGTGATGCCTTTTCTATCCTTTTAGTGTGGATCTTGGAAGTCAAGAAACCAAGTCCCTTCGAGCGTTCCCTTTTTACATTTAATTCAGGTTGTAAGGGTTCCATAACGCCTTCTTTTCATAACCCAAGAGGGCTTTTTCCATCATACCCAAATTTTTGTAGAATCTTGAAGCCTTTGCCATATTTCTCACAGGGTATATTGATCTGATCTTGTGTGTCATCTTCCATGTCTTTGTAGAGCATTTTGTACAAACCTTCCTCTTCCAGTTTGCCCATCTTTGAAAGGTATTAGGATCCCATTTGAATACTATGATGGATATTTGCTTGTTAGGATGTGGCCTTCCATATTCTTTTGGAGAGCTCATGACTTGTCATAAATACATGGTTTGATTTAAAGTGTATTCTCCCATGCCTTTGTCCTGAAATTTGCCTTTGAGTTCACCTTGTTTTGATGTCGAAGGTTTCAATGACTCAGGGTCAATGTATGCCGAAGAAGGAACAGCTTCACGATTACTGGGAATGATGGTCTCAGTATGTGATCTCAGGTTATTGCAATATATTAACGGATTAGGATCACCGTTAACTGTTACCTCGACTCCATTGTGAGGAAACTTAATGCATTGGTGATATGTCGACGAGACTGCCCTCATTTCATGAATCCAAGGACGTCCTAGCAATATATTATAAGTGAGGTCCAGATCTAGAACTTGACAAATCACATCCTTTGTAACTAGTCCAACTCTTAGAGGTAAGGTGACTGTGCCTTTAGATGAGCGCTCTTCATCGTCATATGCCTTGATGGTGATTTGATTTTTGGAATTCACAGCTTTATCGAAATATCCCAATTGTTTAATGGTGCTCAATGTACAAATGTTTAGACCAGCTCCTCCATCTATCAAGACTCACTTTATTCGATGTTTGTGTATGAAGGCTTCAATATGTAATGGTGCATTATGTGGCTGACTTACGGAGGCGTCATCGGCTTCTGTGAATGTAAGGGAATGTGGAATGGAAAGGTATCCCACCATGGCTTGAAACTGGTCCACGTTCAGATTAGTAGGAATGGCGGTGTCTCTCAAGATTTTCTCAAGAATAGCTTTATGAGCGGGGGATATGCGTAAGAGCTGAAGGATGGAGATGAGCACGGGTGTCTTTCCTAATTGTTCTACAAGGTCATACTCAAGTTTGGTAGATGAAGAAGTGGTGTTTTTAGTTGAAGCACCTGGCAAAGTAATTTTACCTCGATGAGTTGTAACATGACATTCAGAAGTAGGTTCGGAAGAAGATTCAACACCTCTTAGGACAATCTTGGATTGCTGAGGAGGATTCTCAGGGTTTTTGTTCTTGATGGTAATAGTAGAGATATGATTGATAGTTGAATCATAGTTGTAAGGTGCTCTAGTATAGTTGGCTTGATCATCTGTGACTTTAGCTTTTCCCTTGTCGTGCTTTGGGAATGGTTCCTTAAACATCTGATGTTCTTGATTGGATGAGTGTCCCTCAATCTCAATGTCACCTCTATCAATGAGATCTTGCACAATATTCTTCAGTCGATGACAATTACCTATTTTATGACCCTTGCTCTTATGAAATTCACAATACTCATCATCATTCCACCAATTTGGTTTGACCTTTGGTTCATATGGAGGAAAATCTGGAACTGTGATTACCTTGTTTGCCACCAGCTTTTTGAAGACTGACTTAAGTGGTTCTCCCAATGGAGTGTACTTCCTTCGTGATCTAGAAGTTGTTTGAGTATTCACTTGATTGTTTGTAGAACTTGATCCTGAAAAGATGAATTTGGGTCGCACCATGTTGGCATCAACAACACCATCATTGACTGTGTTCTTGTTTTTATTCCAAAATCTTGGCTTGTCTTTTCCTTTAAAGTCATCTTTGTTTTCCTTGAATTTCTTAATGACTCCTTGTTCAATTAGGACCTTTTCTGTTGCTAAGCCCTTTTCAATGACATCTTTGAAGGTGGCCAAACAAGCTTTTCTTAGATCATAACCAATGTCTTTGTTAACATTCTGGGTGAACATTTCTACCATTTGTTTTTGTGGAATTTCACAAGAGCATCTGCTGGCTAGATTTCTCCATCTTTGTAAGAATGATGCAAAAGATTCTCCCTCTTTTTGCTTAGTATTGCACAAAGTAGTGACTGATATGTCTGTCTCTATGTTGTAGGAGAAATGTTGAATAAATGCCTCTGCTAAGTCACCCCATGACTTAATACCAGGTGGGAGTTGGGAGAACCATTCCATAGCTTGATCGCCTAATCTTTGTGGGAATAATCTCATCAAATATGTCTCTTCTGAAGCTACTTCAATGCAAGCTATGAAAAACTGTCTTATGTGTGCCTGAGGATCCCCTTTTCCTCTATACTTATCAAATTTAGGCGTCACAAAATGTGTAGGAAAAGGAGGCATTGGAATGCTCTTGTCAAATGGATAAGGACATATGTCTCTCATTGTGTATGTTGGCTTCAGTGCATTTATGTCCTCCATTTTCTTTTGTAAGTCTCTGATTTGTTGCTCCAAATTGCTCTTAGGTGGAGATCGATTTCTTGAACCATACCCCATGTTTGAGGCACCAATTTGAGGAGGAGCTTGTTGCATATATGGATGATATTGATCATACACATGTTCATAAGGAGGAGGTCTGTAATGACGCTGCGTATATGGACCACTTGGTATAGATTCATGTTGAGGAATGCCATATCTATTTTGTCCATGTATACCATACTCTATAGGCATGTCATGTTCTAATGTGTTGCCCCCAAATTTGACATGAGGTTTCCTTGTATCCAAATTTTGAGCATACCTTTGAACATCCAATTATTTTGGTGGTTGATCCTTAGCATTAGTATGTGATTGAGCATATCTATCTACGTAAGACCTCCATAATGGTCTGCGAAGGTGAGTATCATATACTTGACCATGTGTATGTGGGACCGCTGGTTTTTGAAGCAAAGCTGATGGTGATTCAGGTACCATATGTGGTCCTCTATTTCTTCCACTATTAGGTCTCCTTTGATCCATGTTGGAGTGAGTTTGTTGCAAAGGTCGATTTTCCATTATTTGAGACATGTCAAAATCCTGAGGTATCTTGGCTCCACTTTGTGCCATCATTTGTAAGAAGTATTGTCTATCCCTCCTCATTATTTCCTCAACCAATCGATTGAAATGGGGATTCATAATGGATTCTTCCACATCTGCTGAATGTATTGAAAAATTGTCCATATTGTCATTGTGTGTAGCATTGTTGTTTGTAGTGTCTGTGTTCTCCACATTTGGAATGTTTCTATAGACATCCATGTCCGGCAATGTAGTGTGATCAGTATTGAAAAATAAATCGTTGTCATACTCATAAGAACTCATGTTTGCAGACTCTTGAGCCTCTTTAGTTTCTCTCCTAGATTTTTGAAGACGGGTTTCAACCATGAACTAGGTATTGACCAAGATGTGTAAGACTAGATGAAAATGGAAAAAGTATGGAAGACTAAGAGTTGGATGGAATGTAAATGAATCTGAGGTGTACTTGCAAATGTCCAAAGTGTAAGACCAAGTATGTATGTGGTAGAGTAGGTGTGACTTCCAAAGAGAGGATAGTTTCTCTTGATGAGGTAAGTTGACCTTGACCCTAAGTAAGACCAAGTGAGACCCAAAGGTAAGAAACCTTGATGAGGGACCACTTAGCAAAGTGTTGTTGTATGTAGTGTGTTGACAAAGTATGATGAGGACAAGCAAGTGACCTTTTGACCCAAGTTTAGACAAGTATGAATGTAAAATGAGATGTGAAGCAATGATGGACTATGTGAGACCCAAAGACAGGTTGAATGCTAGATGAAACCTGAAGAAACAACTGAGGAAGCTCAAGTATTCTGAAACTGATTTCTTTTGTTTGCTGGACTATGAAATTTTCTTGCAATTTTGAACACAGATGCGCTTGTATACTGCACAGACGCGGTTATCCGACGCAGACGTGTTTCTATTCAACACAAACGCTGTTATAAACACAGACGCTATTCTACCCTTCACATATGCATTTATATGACTCAGACGCGGTTAAAATAGACACAGACGCATTTCTATAAAATTTGTGCAATTTTTTCCAATCTGTGAAGTCATTTTGTTGTGACCAAATCTGACTGTTTGACTGTTTTTCATGACAAGAGGACACAATGTTGATGAGGACTCAATGTTTACAAGTGTTTAGACTCCAAAATGACTCCAAGAAAAGTGTGTTGTTTGATGTAAAAATGTTTTGCATACACTTGAAAACACAAAAGACACAATGTTTTGGTGTTTGGTCTTGAATGTTTGAATGTTTAAAATAAGTCAAGCACAATTCTTATGGCTGGCCAAGACAATAGTTGTTGATCCCACATGAGGTTTTACCCTCGAGGCTACGCTATTCAGAGTGGATACTTAGATGCTTGACCTCACTGGCTCCACACTCGGCACTCACTTCTCGGGTCAGCCAAGCATTAGTCCCCATGAAAACTCCCGATGGCGAACTTTGTATCTCTACTAAGAACCGTATGTGTGTGGGCCGCTACCAGAGGTCCGACCTCCTGCCCCAACAACTAGAAGGATTTGGGCTTCTAAAACAAAAAGGTGCTAGTAAGGGCATCCGCTCGTGTGGCCATACATGTGGTACTTTCAGCTCTGTAAATACAGAAGGCTCCCAGCCGGTAGGGGTTACGCCCTACAACTAATCAAATAAATTTGATCAAAAGGGTTTATGGGGAGACATAGTGTCGGTATGAACTAATCAGCACATGTTATTCATAGTTTTCACCATGAATACATTTATTTATAATGGTTTGGAAGAAGATGGCTTTTCTTTTGCTACCACTTGGGTCATTCTCTTCTCACTAGTAGTCCTAATGACCACACAGGAAGACAGGCCCTCTAAAGATTAAACAAAAAGAGCCTATTGCTCAAGGCACAAAAGACAATGATTCAATTTTAGTGCACCAATGGAAGTGTTTGCTAGTCTATGAAAACAAGGCACTCAATAAAAATCAAAACTCTTGCCAAGGACCTGCAACAAAGAGTTGTTAGTAGTTTGGGTTGTTTGAAATAATCACCCCTTCCTGCACACACACAAGTTAGGTAAATTTTAAAACCCAAAAGACTTTGTGAAAATAGGGGCCTTCAACCAAATGATTTAGCTTCCAAGGCAAGCTGAACCAATTGTCTTAGCTAGATCTGAAAATGTTAGTCCAAAAATAAACCAGATCTGAAACCCTAAATGCAAAATCCGAAAACCGAATCAATAAAATTTCCAAAATTTTGAAACAGGCAATACACAGACGCGATTACCGCCTACGCAGACGCGACTCCGCAACAGAAACGCGGTTTTGTGACACACAGACGCGATTAAAAACCACAGACACGCTTTCTGTACGCAGACGCGGGGGAAAACGATACAGACGCGTTTCAGTAACACAGACGTGCCTCTCTGGAACCTGCAAAATGAAATATGACTAAAACACAGACGCGGATCCAGCTATCTTAGACGCGCCAGAAAATCAAAAACACGATCCAAAAGTGCGCAGACGCGAAAATACCAAAAATGCTGCCGAAAATGTCCGATTTGCAACTTCAAAAACACAAGACCTGCAACAAAGGGACAAGTGTCCCACCGGGTGTGCCAAAATGTATATGGTGAAAATGGATAACAATAATAACAATATTGAAAGGCTAAATGAATCCAACCACAAAACCCTAGCCTAACAATCAACAAACATCCACCATAACATATGAAGATTACCTAAGACAATGCAAATCACATGAAATCACAAAGATTATACCATCACATGTCCAATAGGGTTTTGATCTCCATTCTTCCTATCTCCATTGATCTTGCTTGATATATTTGCTCTTAGATTTTATGTGCACAAGAGCTCAACAAAGAACGGAATGTGGTTGCAAGTAGGATCGTAGTGTAGTCAAGTCTTCCAAATTGTCGATTAGGGTCATTGATTAGGGTTTGATAATGAAGAAGGCATCTCCTTAAATAGAAGACACCATAAGAAATGGAGGGATAAGATTGAGAGGTGTAAAAAAGGAGGTCGGCTAGGATTAGAGGGTAGGTAGAGGAAATAATAAAATAATGAAAGAGGTAGGCAGTGTAGGAATTAAGAGATGAATGACATGTGTCATAGGTAGAAAAGGCTAATGAATTAATTAAATAAATAAAGATTTATTTAATTAATAGAAGAAGTGGGATAATTAAATAAATAAGTATTTATTTAATTTAGGAAAAGGATAATTTAAATAAATAAATGTATTTATTTAAATGAGAAATAAGGCTAGAAGAGGATAAATGAATTAATTAAATAAATACAGATTTATTTAATTAATAGAAGAATGAGGCTTAGATAACTAAATAAATAATATTTATTTAATTAGACTGGACAATTTTAGGTGTCTACAGGCCTAAAAAGTAAATTTCGCTCCTGACCCTTCCAAAGGGTCCAGAGTGAAATTATTGAAAGAACTCTTTTTCCCTCTAGCCAAAGTCAGGATCTATGTTTGCCTCTCAAAGAGGATTAGAGTTGGAAAAGTCAAGAATCAAGCTCAAAACATGATTTTCACTCTTGACCCTTCTAAAGGGTCCAGAGTGAAAATTCTTATAACTCTTGTTTTCTTCCTTGTTTTGGCTAGGCGTTGGCATGATGAAGGAGGAATTAGTATGTTCTTTCCTTGAGAGGGAGTGGGATGTTTTGGAAGATCAAGATTTTAGCCCAAAAGAGAATTTCGCTCCTAACCCTTCCAAAGGGTCCAGAGTGAAATTCCTTACAAACCTCATTTGCTACCTTGTTTGGGCTTGAAACCTTGTTGCTTAGGTGGCAAATGATCTATGTTTGCCTCCTAGGGAAGATTATAGTTTGAAAAATGAAGAAAACAAGGTCAAATTGTGATTTTTGCTCCTAACCCTTCCAAAGGGTCCAGAGCGAAAATCAACCTAAGACTCATTTCCTCCCTAGTTTGACCAATTTTTTATGTCCAAGGCATGTTGAAAGAGAGAATGGGCATATTGAAATCCTTAGGAATGTTTGAAGCATTTAAAAGTGAAGGATTTTAGCCAAGAGGGTGAATTTCGCTCCTGACCCTTCTAAAGGGTCCAGAGAAAAATTCTTGGAAACTCATATTTTATTCTTGGAGATGGTCAAATTCTTGAGTTTTATGGAATGGTTAGAAGGACTTTGATGTTTTCTTGCCTTTTAATATTTGATTGAGGTAATGGAGTAGACAAAACAAGCTCAAAATAGGAAATTCGCTCCTTACCCTTCCAAAGGGTCCAGAGTGAAATTCCTAAAATCCATTATTTTCCTAGCAAAGTCAAGTCAAACTTGGGTTTTTGTAGCTTGGATGGGTGAGGAGAAGTGCTTTCTTGCCTTTTAAGGTGGATTCAAGTTGAAATGATAGAGGAATAACCCTAAAACAAGATTTTCGCTCCTGACCCTTCCAAAGGGGCCAGAGCGAAAATCCTAAAACCCATCATTTTCTCCAAAATTTGTACCAAGCCATGCCTAGACCAATGTGAGGTATGCCCTTGAGATTGTCTTTGAATTGATTGTTGTCTCAAAAAATTATGATTTTCGACTAGAAAGGGAAATTCACTCCCAACCCTTCCGGAGGGTCCAGGGTGAAATTGTGTAAAACCTATCTTTTCCCTTAGTTTCATGCCAAATCTAGTGTGGATCATGATTAAAGAAGGCCTTAGGAATGACTCCAAATTTCCAATGATTATCAAGATTGAAAGAATTGAGCCAAATGATGAAGATCAATCCTGACCCTTCCAATGCGTATGGGGCAAAAATTCTTCAGCCACCTATTTTCGCTTGCAAAATCAAGTCAAACTTGGGTTGGATGTGAGAGGAGAAGTGTTTTCTAGGCTTTTGAGGTAAATTCAACTTGAAATGATGAAGAATCAAGCCTAGAACTTCCAAAGGGTCCAGGGCGAAATTTCACTAGACCACCTTTTTTCCTCAATTTTATGCCAAGGCAATTGCAGACTAAGGTGAATTAAGATGGGAGAGGTCCTTAGGAGTAACTTCAAGTTGATAAGAATCATTGAAATTGAAGGAATTGAGCCAAATCAAGAATTTTGCTCCTGACCCTTCCAAAGGGTCTAGAGGGAAATTCTAAAATCCACCTATTCCTTTAACATTTGTGCCAAGCTAGGCCTAGACAAAGATGATATAAGCCCTTGGGATTTCCCTTGAAAGGATTTTTGTCTCCAAAAAAGGATTATTTTGGGCTAGAGGGACAATTTCACTCCTAACCCTTCTAGAGGGTCTAGGGCAAAATTCATTGTAGGTCTTGTCCCCGGCCATGATTTCTTACAAAATTCTCTTTCCTAGTCATTTTGAGGTTAAATAAAATGTTGCAAGCATGGGAGAGGGATCCAAGGATGAAAGTCTAAGTAAACAAAGTGAAAAGAATGTAATTGAGTGAGGATAAACAAGCAAAAGGTGAAATTCACTCCTGACCCTTCCAAAGGGTCTAGGGCAAAATTGTGCAAAACATATATTTTCCCTCAAATTTATGCCAAGTTTAGTGTGGATCAAGATTAGAGGTGTCCTTAGGCATGTCCTTGAATTGCCAAGAGTCATCAAATATGAAGAAATGAGCTCAAAACAATAAATTCGCTCCTTACCCTTCTAAAGGGTCCAAAGCGAAAAACACTAAAACCATGCTTTTCTCCAAATTTTATGCTAAGTCAAGCCTAGAATAGGGTGAGAGAAGCTATTTGGAATGCCTTGGAATGATGTTTGACCATCAAAAGTGTGATTTTTGAGCTAGAATGAGAATTTCTCTCCTAACCCTTCTAAAGGATCCAGAGCGAAATTCTGGATAGGTCCTGTCCCTGGCTAGTTTTTTGAGTGAATTCTCCTTTTTGGGCCTTGTGAAGATCAAACCAGTGTTGCCAAGTTGTGAAATGGGTTCAATGTAATAGAGTCCCTATGAACTGAAGTAAAGAAAGTGAAATTGGGTGTGAATAGGCAAGCAAAGAGTGAATTTCGCTCCTAACCCTTCTAGAGGGTCCAGAGCGAAATTCTTCAAAATCACTATTTCCCCTTTGTGTCAAAACAAAAATTTTATTCCTAAGGAATGAAAAGACTAGAGGGAGATTATTTAAGCCTTTCAAGATAAATTTAAAGTGAAGAAGATGGAATAATAAGCCTAAAACAGGAATTTTGCTCCTGACCCTTCTAGAGGGTCTAGAGCAAAATTCCCAATTTCACTCAAATTGCTCATAATAAAGGTCAAGGCATGGGTCCTTGGGCATTGGAGGAAGGAAAACTATCATATGTTTTCCTTGGGAGGAGTTTTTGGAGTAAACAAGTGATAGAATCATCCTAGAATACAAAATTCGCTCCTGACCCTTCCAAAGGGTCCAGGTAGAAATCTTTTAGAACTCTTATTTTTCACCTTGTTCGAGCAAGGCAAAGGGCTAGTTGTGAGGTAATGATGAAAAGAGGTCTAAATTGGCCAAGAATGCAAATTTAAGTCTTGACCCTTCTAGAGGTTCCAGGGCGAAATTCTTATAGGGCCTGTCCCTAGGGAGAATCTTGAGCAAGCTTCATTTTAATATCTTTTGTTGATGATCTAAGGTATAAAATGCTATGTTAGAATAAATATATTATTGTCCCTAATCATTTTATGGTTTGTCTTGCAGGTTAAAGAAGACCAGGCCAGGGCAAGGATGACCTCCTCCAGTCCAACACAATTAAGGACAACCTCCTCCAGTCCAGCATCATTAAGGACGACCTCTTCCAGACCAGCATTTGAAGGAAAGACACACCATCCATCCTGGACATCAAAGACAAAGGAAGTAAAAGCAAGGGTCCATTGGAGAAGTAGATAGTCTCAAAAGAGTTAATTAAAGTTATCTTTGCAACATCATCAAATTGAACATCAACCAAGTTGCAAGTGTCAGACAAGGTGGCGTCCTAGTCATCACTCCTCCAGTCAGATTGGTCCACCTCAGCATGTCCAGATTCAATGTACCTGACTCATCAAAGATGACACAAACTTTGATGTACCTACCCCGGTTATCCATTGGTTGAATATTCCAGAGAAGGGATGTGTCCAAATAATTCAATTATTTCATTGGCCAGAATTGAGTTTGTTGTAACAAACCCTAATTAGGGTTTTTATTGTAAAATCTTGGCCATTGATCTCAAATTGATCTAGGCCATTGAACTGTATTGTGAGTGCTATATAATCCCTGGCTCCTCATTTGTAAAGGCTAATGATAGTTAGTCAATAGTTGATAGTAGATGAATAGTTAGCTAATAGTGAATAGTGAGCTGATAGAATAGCAATTAGAGTAAATTAGGAGGACAAGGCAAGAAATTGTTGCCAATGATTGTAAACAAAATCCATTTTCATTGAAGTTATGGTGAAGTGTGTTGTTTCATTGCAATATGCATGGTCTCTTATTGAATCTTCATTTTAGATGATAGATAATTAAATTGAATGAAAGAAGTTGTTGAATGCACCTGTGTGGAATCCATCTAGTCCATACCACTAGCCTCTTACTGATTGTAAGTGCACCTTGCATGGTCAACTGACATAAAATGAGCTTAATCTTAAGTTGTTAGACGTCTATTATTCATGCATTATCTTGAATGGTGATCAGTTTCTAATGGTGTACGATTTGAACATATTGGAAGCATCCCTTAGAAGATCACACTGAGTTGATGTTGGATTGTTCAAGCCTGATGGTAAGACTCAACCTAGTAGGACTCCACCTAGTCATTCATCCATCTTCTCACATTCTAGGTAGTAGAGTAGACTTCTTGAACCCTGCATCTTTTTCCATTTTTTTGTCTTTGAGTTAGTAAATAGTACTCGTGATTCCAGGAAATCATACATTCATGTGCCCTTGTGATTCTAGCCAAATCACATCATACCACGAAGAGCTTATCCACACATAGAGACCCTACATACAAGAACCTTGGAGTTACTCCGACTGATCCTTTGGTGAGATCTTCAGTAGTTCGAAAACTTTTTTTAAGAGAGGACAAGATACCTTGGTATTTTATTTTGTGTTCGCATGTGTACAAAAAATACATCAATAGAATTGGCGCTAGAAGGATGGCTGAGCATTTGAAAGTTGGATCTTGTCAAGTCACATCGCATTTGAAGAAAGCATCTTAAGACTTTTTACCCTTCTCCCATGCTCAACAAAATTAGTAGTGCCTGACAGTAAATGCGTAATCTTGAATCCAAGGAAGATCAGTGGAAAGCCTTCTTGAATGCTCGATGGAAATGATGCAAAGAAGGAAGGTGATCACTGGGTCCTCAGTTGGACTTGTGAAAACAAGGAAGCAAGCTAGAACCAGTTGAACATTCAAGTTGAATCTGAGATATTCAAGATCTTTCTTATTCCAGAAAATCCAAACAAAAGTGAAAAATAGAAAATCTTAAAAAAGTAAAAAAAAAAATCAAAAAATCAAAAAGAAAAGATTTCTCAATGGAGTGGCAACAGTTTCACGAGGAGCAACAAGTTGATTTTCATCAACTTTGGTGGGGATTGAATACACAACTTTACCCACACAGATTGTTCGAGTTTGCAAGGCCAGGGTAGTGTCGAGTTCACGAGATAGATGAACATGATGAAATGCATTGCTTGAAGTACTTATCAAGGATGGAATCAGCAACGCAGGGAAAAATCTTCTTTTGGGATGTCCCCACGCCAGAAACAGAAGAAGGAAGCTTCAGTGTCCCAGAGAGAAAGGATCCTCTTCTAAGCTTCTTATGGATGTTCGAGAGTGAGCTCATTTTGAATGGTGAAATACATTTAGACAACACATTACTACCATTATGGTGTAGAATTCACAACTCACCTCACTCTGAATTTACTTGCTCGGTATGTGAAATGGCTATCAATCAAGTCAAAAACCAGTTTGAATGCCAACTTTGTCTGAGGAAGAATGTATTATGAACAGATCTTGGGGTGCACATCTTGCAGTTGAATTCAGGAGAACCTATGAACAAGACATTGCTCCAGCATCTGATTATGAGAAGGATCAGTTGTACGTTGATGATATAAATGCACCTAAGGAACAATGTATTACAATGGTTAGCTTGCCATGCCTTGCCCCTGAAAAGGAATATCATGAAAGAAAAGTTGAAGAATCAGTTGAGAATACTCAAACAGTGATAAAGGAAGATCTAGTAGTTGAACAAGCAATTAAAGGAGAAGATGACTCATTCCTTGAAGAATTCTTGTTTATGCTACAAAAGGAGATCCTTGAGATTGAATTGCAAGAGGTTTCAAGTAGCATCATTGAAGAAGACAATCAAGTTGAGATGTTGAACATAGAAATACAAATTATCATAAGTGAGCCTAGGTATGAAGAACAATTCCAAGGGGTGCTTAAAGATTTCATCACCATCATACTATTTGAAGAAGCACTGAAGGACCATATAGAGGAAGCACAAGTGGAATCACTGCCAAAAAATTTTCAAGATAAACAAGCTATGGTGAGTGATGTGATCCATCATCAATTGCGACCTCCCGAGTCATCACTTGAGAATGAGACATCACCTTAGATTATCTTTGATCAACTAGAGGAAATGTTTGAGGCTCAATCCATCAGGGAGTGCTTAGTTTTTGACGATATGCTCACAAAATTCCATGAAGATGCTTTGTTTATGCAAGATGCCTCAATGAAAACAAAGGATGTTGAGCTATTCGAAGGGGCGCTGAGCTTGTTTCAAGAGGAACTTCCTAATCAAGATCAACACACTGTGAATGCTCATGGAAAAGTTCATCATCAATGGTGACCTCCTGAAGCATCTAGTGACCTTGCTTCCGACAATGTAGTGCCATTTGAGCCTAAAATATGCTAGGTTGTCTCTTTCCTTAATTCTAGCCTTGAAAGTTATTATGATTTTGATTATGGGGATTTTGGGAAAACAACTTACATCTGGATTGATTGTGGTCCTAACAAGTTACCCCAGTTGATCATTTTGAGTGAAAATTTTCTTGAGTATGAGAGATGCATGGTGAGAGTTTGGTTTTTTGTATTTAAGGATAAATTTGCTTGACTGAGAACCATCACCTTTGCCATGCTCCTGTTGCACAACCTAAGAAATCATGTGAACTCATGTATATATTTTGCTTCTTTGAGTTGTGTTGAGTCTGGGAGTCCTGTATATAGGTTTAAAATTGGCTTTCTTTTTGTGTTGTTTAGGCTAGAGGTCTTTTGAGCCTTGTTCTTAATCCGCTTTAAGTCATTTGACTTAGGATCCTGAGTGGCTCAAGTAGTTTAGTTGTTTTTTCTTTCTTTAGTTAGCTTTTGTTTTGCTCTAGCTTAGCTTTGTTTGGGTTGGTTGGTTGTCGTTTGCTTTATTTTAGATGTCTTGAGTAGAAGCCTCCATTCATGAGAAAGGTGTCTGTGTTGTTGCTAACACACTGGCTACATCCTAGATCTTATGTCAGGCTCATTTCTTAGATATCTATTCATGAAGTGCTCAGAATCAAAGGTTGTTCCTCCCCAACTTTATCATCTGATCAGGACCTGTATTTGTCTTGGAAGGGAATCATTTTTTGTATCTTGATGCTGACATCTGTTGATTACTATATCTTCACACATTAATAGACTCTGAGTCATTATGGTTTTCAGGCAAAGCTGTGATTAGTGAAAAATCTAAAATCCGGCTTCAGCACCACCACAATCCTCAAACCCTAGTAAGCTTCACTGCTTACGAGCCAAAGGAATTGACGGAATGAAAAAGCAATATCAAAAGAGAAAAAATGAGAAAATGAAAGAAAAATAAAAAAAATGAAATATCAAAATTGGCTAATGGGAATATGCGAGTAACTCCATCGGGGCTATGGACGCCCGGCAAGAAATGGACCAATGTTCATGACATTGCGATGATAACCTCATCGGAACTATAGACATTTGAGTGGCAGTGAGGCTCTATCCAGGATGCTTATGAAGTTTAGATATACTATGTAGCCAATCATAGGGGAACCTGAAAGTCATAGTTGTCTTGTCGAGAGGAATGAATACACTTGCACACACCTGGGTAATCAAAGACTAAGTGTCTGGATCTGGTTAAGGATTTTCCTTCCACTTTGAGTGCATTTTCTAATCTCTTGATAAGTTGGGTTGAATTTTATGGAGGTTCTAAGTGTTAATTGAGTGTTTATCTCTGAAATGTTCAGGAACAATTATTCAAGGTGGCCCTAGATGTTGTGACATATTCACACATCGCCCCATTGCAAATGGGGACCCCTACTCTTTTTTGCTTTCTATGTTTTTAGGATTTGTCTATTGGCCTTTGAGTGTTGCCAGAGGGATCACTAGGATGGCAGGCTCTGCTTGAGCTGAGGTGAGTCTTTGGGGCCCTAGAATTAGGGTTTCTTTGAAAGTCTTCCTTAGGGCCTGGTTTTGCTCTTGTTGCTAATTGTGTCTTCCTTGGTGAGTGAGTATCATTCTTGAAGGTCCGAGCTAGGTCAAGTTGGTGAGTGATGAAGTCTGGAATGTCATCCTAATCTTCAAATGCCCTGAAATTTGGGTAAGTCTAGAATGTCCTAATCCTAAAATTTGGTTGTCTGGAATGTCTTGATCCAAATATTTGACTAAGTCTAGAAAACGGAAGAATCCTCTAAAAACTAGATTTTGCAATATAACTCCTAGAGGTCTGAAACCACTCTCAAACATTTTGATAGTATATATGGAATATAACTTAAAGTATAAGAAAGAAGAAAGATATAAGGAAATGTCACTTATACTTAAATGTTATATTCCATAAAATGATCCTGACGGAGAGACCAAAATGTCAAATTTCGCTCCTAACCCTTCCAAAGGGTCCAAAGCGAATTTCGCTCCTGATCCTTCCAAAGCGTCTAGAGCAAAATTCTCCATAACACATTCTACTTTGACCGAAACCTAGAACTAATGCATTCATAGGCTTGAATGAAGGTAAAAACACTTGTTTGAATGAGGAAATGTGAAAATGAAGTCAGGATTTGAGCCCAAGGATGATTTTCTCTCCTAACCCTTCCAAAGGGTCCAGAGCAAAATTCATTTTTTCCACTTTTCTCTTTGACATGACCAAGTTTGTTGACTTCTGGGGCATGATGGGAAGGTATTGATGCACATTTGTCTTTGGGAGGAGATTTGAGATGACAAAATGATGGAAATTAGCCTAAAGAGGGAATTTCGCTCCTGACCCTTCCAAAGGGTCTAGAGCGAAATTCTTGAAAACCTCATTTTCTCTCTTCTTTAGACCAACGTTCTAGTTTTGAGGTGATGGGATGTGAAAATGTGAAAGATTTTGGCCTAAAAAGTGAATTTTGCTCATGACCCTTCCAAAGGGTCCAGAGCGAAATTCTTGAAAGCACTCATTTTCCCTCTAGCCAAAGTCAGGATCTTGGTGGAGATACAAGAGAAAGGATCTATATTTTCCTCTCAAAGAGGATTGTAGCTGGAAAAGTCAAGAATCAAGCTCAAAACACGATTCTCGCTCCTGACCCTTCCAAAGGGTCCAGAGCAAAAATCCTTATATCTCCCATTTTCTTCCTTGTTTTGGCTAGGTGTTGGCATGATGAAGGAGGAATTAGTATGTTCTTTCCTTGAGAGGGAGTGGGATGATTTGGAAGATCAATATTTTAGCCCAAAAGAGAATTTCGATCCTAACTCTTCCAAAGGGTCCAAAGCAAAATTCCTTACAAACCTCATTTGTTACCTTGTTTGGGCTAGAAACCTTGTTCCTTAGGTGGAAAATGATCTATGTTTGCCTCTCAGGGAAGATTAGAGTTTGAAAAATGAAAAAAACAAGGTCAAATTGTGATTTTCACTCCTGACCCTTCCAAAGGGTCCAGAGCAAAAATCAATCTAAGACTCATTTCCTCTCTAGTTTGACCAAATCTTGATATCCAAGTCATGGTGAAAGAGAGAATGGGCATATTGAAATCCTTAGGAATGTTTGAAGCATTGAAAAGTGAAGGATTTTAGGCAAGAGGGTGAATTTCGCTCCTGACCCTTCCAAAGGGTCCAGAGCAAAATTCTTGGAAACTCATATTTTCTTCTTGGAGATGGTCAAATTCTTGAGTTTTATGGCATGGTTAGAAGGACTTTGTTGTGTTCTTTCCTTTGAATATTGGATTGAGGTAATGGAGTAGTCAAAACAAGCTCAAAATAGGAAAATCGCTCCTAACCCTTCCAAAGGGTCCAGAGCGAAATTCCTAAAATCCCTTATTTTCCTAGCAAAGTCAACTCAAACTTGGGTTTTTGTAGCTTGGATGGGTGAGGAGAAGTGTTTTCTTTCCTTTTAAGGTGGATTCAAGTTGAAATGATGGAGGAATAAGCCTACAACAAGATTTTCGTTCCTAACCCTTCCAAAGGGTCCAGAGCAAAAATCCTAAAACCCATCATTTTCTCCAAAATTTGTACCAATCCATGCCTAGACCAAGGCGATGGATGCCCTTGAGATTGTCCTTGAATTGATTGTTGTCTCAAAAAATTATGATTTTGTGCTAGAAATGGAAATTCGCTCCTTACCCTTCTAGAGGGTCCAGGGCGAAATTGTGCAAAACCTATCTTTTCCCTTAGTTTCATGCCAAATCTAGTGTCGATCATGATTAAAGAAGGCCTTAGGAATGACTCCAAATTGCCAATGATTATCAAGATTGAAGGAATTGAGCCAAATGATGAAGATTTCTCCTGACCCTGCCAATGGGTCCAGGGCAAAAATTCTTCAGCCACCTATTTTCCCTTGCAAACTTAAGTCAAACTTGGGTTGGATGTGAGAGGAGAACTGTTTTCTAGCCTTTTGAGGTAAATTCAACTTGAAATGATGAAGAATCAAGCCTAGAACTTCCAAAGGGTCCAGGGCAAAATTTCACTAGACCACCTTTTTTCCTCAATTTTATGCCAAGGTAATTGCAGACTAAGGTGAATTAAGATGGGAGAGGTCCTTAGGAGTAACTTCAAGTTGCTAGGAATCATTGAAATTGAAGGAATTGAGCCAAATCAAGAAATTCGCTTCTGGCCCTTCCAAAGGGTCTAGAGAAAAATTCTAAAATCCACCTATTCCTTTCACATTTGTGCCAAGCTAAGCCTAGACAAAGATGATATAAGTCCTTGAGATTGCCCTTGAATGGATTTTTGTCTCCAAAAAAGGATGATTTTGGGCTAGAGGAAGAATTTCGCTCTTGACCCTTCTAGAGGGTCCATGGCGAAATTCATTATAGGTCCTGTCCCTGGCCATGATTTCTAGCGAAATTCTCTTTTCTAGTCATTTTGAGGTCAAATAAAATTTTGCAAGCATGGGAGAGGGATCCAAGGATGCGAGTCCAAGTGAACAAAGTGAAAATAATGGAATTGAGTGAGGATAAACAAGCGAAAGGTGAAATTTGCTCCTGACCCTTCCAAAGGGTCTAGGGCGAAATTGTGCAAAACCTATATTTTCCCTCAAATTTATGCCAAGTTTAGTGTGGATCAAGATTAGAGGTGTCCTTAGGCATGTCCTTGAATTGCCAAGAGTCGTCAAATATGAAGAAATGAGCTCAAAACAAGAAATTCGCTCATGACCCTTCTAAATGGTCCAGAGCAAAAAACACTAAAACCATCCTTTTCTCAAAATTTTGTGCTAAGTCAGGCCTAGAATAGGGTGAGAGAAGCTATTTGGAGTCCCTTGGAAAGATGTTTGACCATCAAAAGTGTGAATTTTGAGCTAGAATGAGAATTTTTCTCCTGACCCTTCCAAAGGGTCCAGAGCGAAATTCTGGATAGGTCTTGTCCCTGGCTAGTTTTTTGAGCGAATTCTCCTTTTTGGTCCTTGTGAAGATCAAACTAATGTAGCCAAGTTGGGAAATGGGTTCAATCTAAGGGAGTCCAGATGAGGTAAAGTGAGGAAAGTGAAATTGGGTGTGAATAGGCAAGCAAAGAGTGAATTTTGCTGCTAAACCTTCCAGAGGGTCAAGAGCGAAATTCTTCAAAATCACTATTTCCCCTTTGTGTCAAGACAAAATTTTGATTCCTAAGGCATGAAAAGAGTGGAGGGAGATTATTTAAGCCTTGCAAGATAAATTGAAAGTGAAGAAGATGGAGGAATAAGCCTAAAATAGGAATTTCGCTCCTGACCCTTCTAGAGGGTCCAAAGAGAAATTCCCAATTTCACTCAAATTGCTCATGATAGAGGTCAATGTGTGGGTCCCTGGGCATTGGAGGAAGGAAAACTATCATATGTTTTCCTTGGGAGGAGTTTTGGAGTAAAAAAGTGATAGAATCATCCTGAAATACAAAATTCATTCCTGACCCTACCAAAGGGTCCAGGGAGAAATGTTTTGAAACTCCTATTTTTCACCTTGTTGAAGCCAGGCAAAGGGCTAGTTGTGAGGTAATGTTGAAAAGAGGTATAAATTGGCCAGGGATGAAAATTTTGCTCCTGACCCTTCCCGAGGGTCTAGGGCGAAATTCTAATAGGGCCTATCCCAGGGGAGAATCTTGAGCAAGCTTCATTTTAATATCTTTTGTTGATGATTTAAGGTATAAAATGCTATGTTAGAATAAATATATTATGTGTCCTTAATCATTTTATGGTTTGCCTTGCTGGTGAAAGAAGACTAGGCCAGGGCAAGAATGACCTCCTCCAGTCCAACATCAGTGAGGACGACCTCCTCCAGTCTAGTATCATCATGGATGACCTCTTCCATTCTAGCATTTGAAGGAAAGGTACACCATCCATCTTGCACATCAAAGACAAAGGAGGTTAAAGCAAGGGTCCATTGGAGAAGCAGATAGTCTCAGAAGAGTTAATCAAAGTTAGCTTCTCAACTTTATCAAATTGAACATCAACCAAGTTGCAAGTGTCAGACAAGGTGGCCACCTAGTCATCACTCCTCCAGTCGGATTGGTCCACCTGAGCGTGTCCAGATTCAATATACCTGACTCATCAGAGATGACACAAACTTTGATGTACCTACCCTAGTTATCCATTGGTCGAATATTCCAGAGAAGACATGTGTCCAAATAATCCAATTATTTCATTGGCTAGAATTGAGTTTGTTGTAACAAACCCTAATTAGGGTTTTTATTGTAAAATCTCGGCCATTGATCTCAAATTGATCTGGGCCATTGAATAGTATTGTGACTACTATATAAGCCCTAGCTCCTTATTTGTAAAGGCTAATGATAGTTAGTCAATAGTTGATAGTAGATGAATAGTTAGCTAATAGTGAATAGTGAGCTGATAGAATAGCAATTAGAGTAAATTAGGAGGACAAGGTAAGAAATTGTTGCCAGTGATTGTAAACAAACTCCATTTTCATTGAAGTTATGGTGAAGTGTGTTGTTTTGTTGCAATATGCATGGTCTCTTGTTGAATCTTAATTTTAGATGATAGATAATTAAATTGAATGAAAGAAGTTGTTGAATGCACCTGTGTGGAATCTATCTAGTCCATACCACTAGCCTCTTATTGATTGTAAGTTCACCCTGCTTCGTCAACTGGCATAAAATGAGCTTAATCTTAAGTTGTTACATGTCTATTTTTCATGTATTATCTTGAATGGTGATTAGTGTCTGATGGCGTACGATTTGAACGTATTGGAAGGATCCCTTAGAAGATCGCACTGAGTTGATGTCAGATTGTTCAAGCCTGATGGTGAGACTCAGCCCAGTAGGACTCCACCTAGTCATTCATCCATCTTCTCACATTCTACGTAGTAGAGTAGACTTCCTGAACCCTACATTTTTTGCCATTTGTTTGTCTTCCAGTTAGTAAATAGGACTTGTGATTCCAGCAAATCAGACGTTCAGGTCATTGAGTGTAAGTCCCCTTGTGATTCCAGCAAAATCACATCATACCACAAAGAGCTTATCCACACATAGAGACCCTACATACAAGAACCTTGGAGTTACTTCAACTGACCCTTCGGTGAGATCTTCAGTAGTTGGGAAACTTTGTTCAAGAGAGGATAAGATACCTTGGTATTTTATTCTGTGTTTGCATGTGTACAAAAAACACATCAACGGTGTCCTAGGCAAGCCTAACACAAAATCCATGCTCAAACATTCCCTGGGCCTCTGAGGATGACCAAGGGCTGATATAGACCTGGATTACTTGAGGTTCCTTTTTCTCTTTGGGAGATGATAAATTACTCTACAAATCTTTTCATTTCTGATTGCAATTTGGGCCAATAATAAAACCTACCAACTTGCTCCAAAGTCTTATCAATGCCAAAATGACCTCCTAGACCTCCTTGATGCTTTTCTTGAGTAATATTTTTTCTCATAGAACATTGAGGTATGCAAAGAAGATGACCTTTGAACATAAAACTCTCTTGTACCATGTATTTTGAATAAGACACATGTGAGGTATTAGAAAAATCAGAAAAAAAACCTTATATATCTCTGCAAAATCCTTATCATCCTTGTAGAGCTCTTTTAACTCACTCAAACCCACACTTTGCAATTGAATCTCCTGCATGGTCATGATTCTCCTATTTAGTGCATAAACAACTTTGTTGTATGTCCCTGTCTTGTGTTTAATAGTGAATGTGTAAGATTGTAGGTACTCAACCTACTTTAGGTGTCTTTGGTTCAACTTCTCTTGTCCATTGAGAAAACTAAGGGCATGGTTGTCAATGAAGACTACAAATACTTTGGGCAACAAGTAGTAATGCCATTTTTTTAATGCTTAAACCATTGCGTACAACTCCAAGTCATATGTGGAGTACCTTTGCTTAGGTTCATTCAACTTTTCTGAGAAGAAAGATATAGGATGACCCTCTTGGCTTAAAACTGCCCCTATTGCCCTTTGGCTTGCATCACATTCTACTGTAAACAACTAATTGAAATTAGGCAATCTAAGGATTGGCAACTCTGCTATCTTTTTTTTCAACATATCAAACCCCTTATTGGCTTTCTCTATCCACTTAAAGTGACATTTAATCCCTCCTTTAATAGTATTGAGAATAGGAGTATGAACATGGCTAAAGTTTCTCACAAACTTCTTATAAAAAGATGTCATTCCATGAAAGATTCTGACTTCACTTATGCCCCTAGGGATAGGACAATTAAGTATTTCTTCTACCTTACTTGGAATCATTTTTAAACATCCATGAGAAATAACAAAACCAAGGTATACAAGCTCTGTTTTCAAAAACTCACATTTTCAAGGTTAATCTTCAATTGAGCCTCCTTCAATTTCATCAAAATGATCTCCAAATGCTTGTGGTGTTCCTCCTTGAACCTACTATAGATCAAAATTTCATCAAGATATACAATTACAAATCTACCAATAAACTCAATTAAAACTTCATTCATGAGCCTTTGGAAGGTACTAGGTGCATTGGTGAGGCCAAATGGCATTACCAACCACTCATATAGGCCTGCATTGGTTCTAAAGGTTGTCTTCCATTAATATCAAGATTTTATTATGATCTAATGGTAACCAAACTTTAAGTCCACCTTTGCGAACAAGCTTGCACCTCCTAGATTGTCTAATAGGTCTTCAATCCTTGGCATGGGAAACCGGTACATTATAGTAAACTTGTTGATTTCTCTAGAGTCCATGCACATTCTCCATTTTCCTCCCTTATTAGGCACTAACACAGTAGGAACAACACATGGACTCAAACTCTTCTTGATAAACCCTTTTTCTAAGAGTTCTTGCACTTGTTTGGCCATCTCTTCATTTTGACTAGGTGTCATTTTATAGGCAGGTTTGTTTGGTAGATTGGCCCTTGATATTAAGGCTATTTGATGATTTGAATCTCTCATTGGAGGTAAGGAATCAGGTAAGTCATCCCCTATCACTTTTGCATATTTTTTTAGTAATCCTTGCACCTCTTGAGGCACTTCACTAATTGGATCTGCCTTAGCTTTTTCTCTAAGTTTCAATACTATAGCATGTCATTGATGTCCTTCTTGTTTCAAATCTTTGAGAAACTCTTTTCCACTAATTAGAATCACACTTGAGCCTATTTATTTTTCTTCCCTTGGTTCAGGTAGTGGATCCATTTGATACTTCTTCCCATTCTTGGTCATAAGATAGTTGTTCTTCTCCCCATCATGAATAGCTTTCACATCATATTGCCATGGACGGCCCAACAATAAATGAAAAGCATCCATAGGCAATATGTCACATAATAATATGTCCTTGTACTCACCAATTTCAAAATCCACCCATGCTTGTTCATCAACCAATACATGTTGACCCCAGTTGAGGCATGATACCTTGTAGGGAGTGAGGTGAGGCAATATTTTCATTTCGAGTTTGTCCACCATTTCAATTAAGACAATATTCTCAGTGGCACCTGAATCTAAAATCACTTTACCAATCTTCCCATGTGACCTACAAGTGGTCCTAAACAAGATTTTCCTTTGCACTGGCTCTTGATCTTGGGCTATCTTGAGCATTGTTC
Organism: Cryptomeria japonica; assembly: GCF_030272615.1. Taxonomy (NCBI): domain Eukaryota; kingdom Viridiplantae; phylum Streptophyta; class Pinopsida; order Cupressales; family Cupressaceae; genus Cryptomeria; species Cryptomeria japonica. Next base: position 798,898,904 of record NC_081414.1, on the reverse strand, counting down.
TCCTCATCAAATTTTCTCCCTCCGTCACTGGGTCTGCCTTGCTGATTGAAGAAGTTACACTTTGAGTGTCCTCCTCTTGCAACAATTGAGTTCTTATTTCCCCCATGTATGAGCTTCTGGAGCTTGAGGCTTTCCCTGGGAACTTACACATGGTATGCCCAACTTGATTGCAATGATAACACCTACCAGTGAAAACTATATTTCCTCTACCAGAGTTTCCAAACCTGCCCCTAAAATTGCTCCTTCCACTATAGGATCCTCTAAATGCTGCTCTCTGAGAGTTTCCACTTCCATCTTGGCCTTGCTACTCTTCAATTCTTGGTAATTGCTTCCCTCTACCAAAGTTCCCTCTACCTCTGAAATTCTTTCCCCCCCTATGTTTTTATTTTTCTCACTCCTCCTTTTGATCTTCTCTTATGACCTTAGGGCCAATTGAAAACACTTATGGACAGTGTCTGGTGTGAGGATACTTATTTCATCTTGATTATTTTGTCTAAGGCCATTCATACTTGGCCAACTTCTCCACCTCATTCTCACTAGTACATTTGGGCTTAATTTCTGATGGCTAGTTGTCAGACTTGTGACGACACCACGTCGGACTTCTGACCAACTTTACCATCAAAAACTTGTCGTCAGGCTTCTTGATGATGCCATTTGCATCGGTCATCCGACAATGTTATGAACTCATCCGACGACGGCTATATTTGCTCCTCTAGCCATAAAATTTGGCAGATTACCTTCGGAATTCTGACAAATGCTATGTTTTCTCTTGGATGATTGTCCGACGTGGAAGTGACGTCGGATACACAACATCCTTATCAGATGTTGCTTTAGTTGTCATCGGAATTCTGACAATGAGAGATGATGTGGGTCAGACGACTTTGCCATTAGTGCATGAAAGCATTGTAGGAGTTCTACTTTTAAAAATTACATAAAACATTTATTATTTATTTGACTCAGTGTTATTTGTAAAAAAGGATTATCAATGATATGTTTCCTTTCTCCAAGAATTATCTAGGATCTTTCCATTATATAATATGTAACATCAAATGACTAAATCTTTTCTTTACAAATGCTTATTTTATTTAATTATTATCTGAGCATAAATTTAAATTTATATCTATATGGAAGCACAACATAAAAGCTGAAGAGTCATGTGCAAGTAAATTTCATAAAAGAAAGCAAGTAGGCATTATCTTGAATGACATCGAAACAAGCTCATCAGCTGCCTAGAAGAGAGCAATTGGAGAAAAGAAGAGGAAAGTGTTAAAGGGTGATAAATACATAGAGAGTATGCAATACAAAAAAACAATGTCTGGAGTGTGTGATGTGACGTCTCTAATTTATGTCCGGAGGGACTAACTGGTTTTGGAGTTCCTGCAAAACCTATTGGGCCACGCTTGGAGGAAATCAATGTGTTCATTCAAGGAGCACCTTTTTTATATTATGAGAATGATTATTTTGCATCGAAAGATATTTGGAAGGCAATATCATAAAATTTCTATAGTGTGGAACTAGAGTTGGTGGACTCGACTTAATTTTTAGCTTTTAGAAGACCGAGAGGTTATGTACACAATCTCCCAATAGAAGGGTGATTTAAAGCATTACCTCTCCCCCCCATGACTATTTAGGAATCACTTCCTCAGACAAAGGACTATTGGCCTCCATGGGATCAAATAAAAAAATTGAAGCATAGACTCTAGATGATGTGGTTGTGTCCTTCGGGAAGAACTCTACACTATAATTGAAAATTCACGAGGGAAACTACAAGATAGTGAAGATAAATACATTAATTGATCTCAGTTTGGGTGGGGCCAGTTTAGGTGGCTCCTCTAGAGGTTGACAAGATAGAAATAATATTAGGATTTGAAAAAGATCACACTCGTGGAACTTCGTGTGTGACTAATCGATTGCGTTGTTTGGGTAATGCATTCCAAATAGATATAGTTGCATACCATTTATCTATCTTGATTAAAGCCTTTTATCCTAATGGCATTAAATTAAAGTTCTTTCTCTTCTATCTGGTATTGGTGGAGAAGAGGTTGCTTTGCATCGACTTGGCCCCACCCAAACCAAGATCCATTCTTCCCACTTTTTAAGAATGTATTTCTCTTCACTATCTTGCAGTTTCCCTAGTGAATTTTAAATTATAGTGCAGAGTTCTTCACGAAGGACACCACCACATCATCTAGAGTCTATGCTTCAATTATTTTCTTTGAACCCATGGAGGCCAATAGTCCTTTGTCTAAGGAAGTGCTTCCTGAATAGTCATGGAGGGGAGAGGTAATGCTTTAAATCGCCCTTCTATTGGGAGATTGTGTACATAACCACTTGCTCTTCTCAAAGCTGAAAATTACTTTGAGTTTGCCAACTCTAGTTCCACACTATAGAAATTTTTGGATATTGCCTTCCAAATATCCTTTAGTGAAAAAGCATAATTCTCATAATAGAAAAGAGGTGCTCCTTGCATGAACACATTGATTTCCTCCAAGCGTGGCCCAATAGGTTTCATAGGAACTCCAAAATGAGTTAGTCTCTCCAGACATAAATTAGAGACATCACATCACACACTCTAGACATTGTTTATTTGTATTGCATAATCTCTATGTATTTATCACCCTTTAACACTTTCCTCTTCTTTTCTCCAATCGCTCTCTTCTAGGCAGCTGATGAGCTTGTTTCCATGTCATTCAAGATAATGCATGCTTTCTTTCTTTTACAAAATTTTCTTGCACATGACTCTTCAACTTGTATGTTTTGCTTCCGTATAGATATAAATTTTAATTCATGCTCAGATAATAATTAAATAAAATAAGCATTTTTAAAGAAAAGAATTAGTCATTCGATGTTACATATTATTTGACGGAAAGATCCTAGACAATTCTTGGAGAAAGGAAACATCTTTGATAATCCCGTTTTGCAAATAACACTGAATCAAATAAATTAAAATGTTTCATGTAATTTTTAAAAGTATAACTCGTGCAATGCTTTCATGCACTGATGGCAAAGCCGTCTGGCCCACACCATTATCCATAATAGAACAAATAAATATATAGGCTATTATAAAGAATATATACAAAAATATGAAAGAACATTAAATTACCATTACAAACCCATAAACCATTAAATAGTGAAAATAGATATAAGTTTGTAAATATCTCCCTACAAACACCACAATCATAACCAAAACAAAAAAAATTATTACTCGCAAAAATTAATTAGCTGGTGAGTTCAAAGTCTACAACATCTCTCAGATGATCGAACCATTTCTTAATTTTTTTCTTAGGATTAGTCAATGGATTTAGTTGCATGTACAAGTTTTCTATTTGAAGCCTTCTGTTTCCTTATATTTGAGACTTAATAAAATTCTTGTGAGTAGAATGGTGAAGTTTATCACCCAAACAAATCATATGCAAGGAAGACAATCACTTAAGGTCCATCTGATCTTGAGACATTGATGCCCACTTTAGCATGTCACATCCTAAATTGACAAGAATCATGATTGGGACCCAAAATTGTTAGGTCCAACTAGGAAAGCTAATGTACTGAGATGGGAGGGGTGAATCAGTACTCCAAAAACTTTTCTTCGAAAACAATCTTACTGATAAACATAAACTATGTATAGATGATCTCATAATATATAATGCTAAAGCATAATCATAGAAATAAAATTCATACACATTTCACTCCATAACTCAAATATTTTGGTTATACAGAAACTCTTTGTTAGAGAGAAAAACTGCGGTGGGGATGGCACCCAAAACTTCACTACTGCAATAATAAAGGTTCCTCGGTTAGAGATACATGTTTAGATATTTTTGATAGCTTACCCTATTAGGAGTATCAAGATCTTTAGATCTACCTTGCTAAAGGATTTTACAAACACTTTTACAAAATGTTGTACCTAGTTAAAGGCTTTACAATTTATAGACTTTGTTAGAGTCTTTTACCCTATTAAAGGTTTCTATTACAACTCAAATAGTTCAATAAAAAATCTTTACAAATCTCTACAACTTTACATCTGAAATGTTATAGCAGACTCTATGTGCTCAATATGAAATTACCCTGCTCATAGCATCCCTAGGTAATTGCTAAATCAACTCGGTGACCTTTTCTGTATACTCTGTCCCTTAACTATTTTCCGAAAAACCTTCTCGATGACCTCTGATTATCTCTGTCACTCTTCACACCTTATCTTCTCACATGAATTTCATTTTCAAATCATCAATCTTCAATCTTCCCTCTCTCTTGTTAGATACTCAAATCACTCTGTATATATAGATCTCTGAGATGATGATCTTGTTCATACATTGATCATACAAACATGCTTTATCGAATGAATAAACATAGAAATTATTTCACTGGATAAAATTCCTCAAAATCATACAAAATCTTCAAGTGCAATTCCCTATGTAATAATGGTTCCCTGTTCTCGAATCTTGTAACACGTTTCCACATATGTGTCTAGGTTCATTGAATCTGGTAAAATGTTTCCACTTGGTTTAGATTAACTTGGTATACCTTCTTTGCTGCTCGATAGACATAGGAGCTTTACTCGGTAGGTAGCTCGGTATCTCTCATCCTAGTGACTACTCTTTCTTTTGTAACTGACAACCTTAGTACTTACCAACTGAATATTTCGATAGTAATAACCAACTAGAGTATATAGGATGACTTTGGACATAAAACTAATGACAACTTAGTAAATAGTAACAATCTACCCTTTTGACATTAGTTTGGTATGTTTGACAAAACTCCTTTCAAAGTCATAACATAAAATCTATATACTTACAAAATTTGACTGAAATGATAGTATATACATTTGTTTTAATACATACTTCAAATACATACTCCCCTTATCAATGTGTTGTACATAACTTGATTTGCATGCTCTTGATGTTCCATGCTCCTCCTGTCAATGTCATCTATACACTCGATAGATAGTTTAAACTCTATAAACTCAAATACTCTGTATACTCGGTACACTCCCCCTTTTTGACAAACATCAAAACTAGTTACCATTAGGTCGGGGCAACTGGTAAAAAATAGATTTATACTTAGTACGAGCATCAGTGAGAGCGTTGGTAAGTGCATCCTTAACACTTTCCATTAAAGAATTTTGATTTGTAATATCAGTTGACAGTAAAATCAAACCATCTAAAGTGCTTCTCTCTGGTTGAGTGGATAATTGTGTAGCTCGGTTGATCTACTCTTGAAGGGATGATAAATGAGGAATAAATAATGTTTGAAGAGTCATAATATCCATCCTTATTTTGTGCTCTTCATTCCAAAGTTCTAACTGTTGAGCCATAAGAGTTTGTAGCTTTGTATAAAAATTCTAAATAGAATTTGGCTCAGTAGTTAGTTTATTGGAGAGATCGGTAATCTCTTTTTCAATGACTTCAGTCTTATGCTTAATATCTTTAATAAAGAATGAAAATGTACATAACTTCTAGAATAAATAAATAATGTGCTTGAGTTGAGGGGACAACTCAACAATGAATCCAACAAGCTTGACTTTACCTATAGCAATTGCCTTCTGCACTTCTTTAATCATCTTGGCAGTTTGCTCTTTGTCTTTTAATTTGCTAAGGTATTCTGATGTGTCTACTCCTGATGCTTCTAATTGAGTGAGTAGGTCATCTAGTTGCATATGGATGGCAGCATCTTTATTTACGACAGCTTTAGGTAGCATGTCTATCAATAATGCTTTAACTTTTTGAAGTACTCTGTTCTTCTTTTGAATAGCTATCTGTTTTTCCTGTTCTGCTTTGGCCTTACAAAGCTCTCTGAATTCAACAAGTGCTTGCCCTTTTAGTTTTGAAATGTCAACATTTGGCAACACAATAGGATTTGACAAATCTATCTTGAAACTATGCTTCTTTGCTTTCTTCTGCTTTGATGATGATGCCTTCACTGGTTGAATAAGTACAATGGCTTTGGAGGGTTGATCTTCCTTGGTATGTTGCTCGGTGGGAGCAAAAAATTTCTCATTTTCTGAAGCCTCTATTGTATCCTTTGGTGTTTCCTTGCTTGGGGTCTCAGTGGCAACAATTTTAGTGCTTGCAGGAGCTTGAGAAGTTTGCTGGCCTGGGGCCTAAGAGGTAGATTCACCTTGTGTATCCTTTTGATCCTCTTTACCTTGTTTAGTGTCTTGAGGTTTCTCAATTGTCACTTGTTGAGTTACCGGAGGATGGGACTTAACTTGTTCCAAAACTGATTCACTTGATACCAGTTTGGCATAAGCATTTCCTTCTATCATCTCTTCTTCTTGTGCCTTAGTGTCCATGACATCCTCATCTTGTTGAATAGGTGAAGCAGGATCTTGTTCGGTGATGTCAACTATTTCCACTTCACCTTGAGTCTCTTCAGTCTGAATTCTAAAAATTTCTTGCCATTTTTCATTAGTTTCCTTCTCTACTTCAAGATAAAGACCATTCATCATTTTCAAGGCCCTTTGCTTTAATTGAAAATTTGTCTAGTAGTTTTTCAAATGATTTCTTATATCATCTACCGACATGTCTGGAAAGAGATGTACCAAAACTCTTTCTTTGATCTATTTCTCCGAGTCCATAGAATATTTCCATCTGTTGGCAATATGAGAGTACAATGCTTTTGGAAGAAAATTAGTTACTTCCAATAGAACTACTCAGAATTTGAGAAGTGTACACACTACTGACTCCTCTATTTTCCTCTTTTCTTCTTTTGTTTGGGAGTCATATTTTACATACCTAAATGATCCAAATCCTCCATATTGTTTCAATTTTGTACAAAAATTGTTAACACTGTGTACATCTTCCTTTGTGCTTTTAACAATCTGAAATTTATTTGCATCTTCAGATTTAGTGTCACTTGACTCCTTATAAAAAATTAGTCTTCTAGTCGACTTTCTATAAGTCTTTGTAACTTTAGGAAACTCAACATTTTTCTGCCTCTTACCGGGTGACACTTCAGATGATCTAGTGTTAGGTCACTTAACTGGTGGAGTCGGTGATACCTTAGTTGTATCCTGTTTCTTTCTTTTCAAAATTTTCCCCTTTGGCAACTCGGTGCTCAGTGTAATTGCTGCTTCTTGAGCTTCAAATTCTTCCTCAATTGAAAGTTGATCATCTCTCCTACCTGTTGGCTTAGTAGGTGTGGAGGTAGAACCTTCTCCAAATTTCTCAGTTAAAACTTTGATCATTTTAGTAGCTTTCCTAGTAGCCTTTGGTACCAAAATGCTCATTTTTACTTTTTCTTTTACCTGTTCATAGGTACCATACCTGATCTCGGTCGAGTGCCTTGGAAGTGCCAAAAAGGCATCTATCTATTATTGAGTAATATCAACATCAATCTCATAACCCATAGGCGGTAAAGATTGAGTCCTAGGTTCTACTGCATTGACATAACAGTAGTCGGTGTCCACTTCAAAACATATAGTATCTTTATATTTTTTTACTAGCTGAGGTGGGATCC